>NC_071287.1:1723812-1733981 GCF_943735745.2 Anopheles bellator
GCTGAAAGAATTGCAAACGGAAACATTTTCTTTTTTTCTTTTTTTTTTTTTTATTGCGTAGCAAGTTTGTTTTTTTTTTTTTTTTTGGTCGGCTAATCCCATGTTTCTTCGTCACTCAGCGTGCCTTTTTCTCCCTCGTCCTCTGAAATGAACTCCTCGTCTTCCCCGCGGAAGACGTGCGCCCACTCTTGGGTCGTCATTTCTGCCTCTATGGCGAAACGCATCCCCCAAGATGTCCACGGTTGGTTTAGCAGATGGCGCTGACGTCTTTGGAGGTGCTGCGGGGCGTTGATGTCGCTTCTCCACTTGGGGTCACTTACGCCTTTTCACTGCTCAATTGTGTTCACTCACTTTTCACTATTACTTTCACTGTCACTGTGTCTTTATGGACTTTGGGGTTATTTTCCCACCGGGAAAAATCCAAGAGGTCCTGGGATATCCTTAATCCCACCGCTGTCACCAGATGCAAAGGACACGTATCCTGACGGACTCTGTATCCTTGCAATATTTCCCGAAGTGGAAAATACTTACTTCAATCACCTACGATCGGAGCGGACTGACGAACCTGAACTCGAACAAAGATCTTACACGTCGAAGGTTCAGCTTAACAATCAATCCACTCTCTTCTCTTCTCTTCATCTAATCCCACGACTCGCCGTCGCTAAGCGTGCCCCCTGGGCCTTCTTTCTCCGGGGGAAACTCCTCCTCCCCCCCTGTGGAAGACATGCTCCCATTCTTGGCGCGTCATCGCTGCCGCGATGGCGACGGGGACGCTCCAGCTCGTCTTGGGGTCGTCGAGGGTTATGGCTTGGTGCCGCTGGAGCTCCCTGGCTGCGGCGATCATCTTTTTGATCAACCATCCTAAGACGCGGTGGTATGCCTCCATTTTGGCTGCTTCGGCGGCGATGACTCGGTTGGTAGCGACTGGCTTCGGGCTGTGACCGGCTAACTGATGGGTTCCGGATGGGCAGGCTTCATTATTTATACCTAAATTTCCACCACGTGTCCTTTGCACCTGTCTTGTCCTATTTGGACCACCTAATTGGACGACCTAACTCTAGCCAGGGAGTCTTGAAGTTTAAGCGCAATCGGGTTTCGTCTGCTTCCGCTGCCCGATCGTAACCGCGTTTGGTTTTCGCGTCGCTGTCGGTTTCTCCTGCTTTCGTGAAATTGCTGCGTCGCGTCTAGACGATCATTGGTTCGCGGATCGCTACCGTGGAGCAACACCGTCCGTAACTAATGGTCATCTTTTTCGTCTTTTCTTCTTTCAAGCTTTATTGTTAGGCTCGTGCGTACTCTTCGGGGTTCACATTTGGTGCGGTTGCTTCGCGGTGCGGTGCCGTAAACCAAAAGATTTGTTTTTAGCCCTAGTGTTCTGCTCAATATTCTTAAATAAATAACATCGTCGAATCACGCAAGCGTATTGTATTGCAGCAAAGAAATTTTAAAACCTCTTCAAAAAGTTTATACAATTTATTTTCAAGATCCAAGTCATTAAAACGCTTCTGGGCAGAGAAAATGATTATGGACATTCCTGACGAAGATGAACAAGTTCAAATATTCCGAGCACAACACAATTCCAAACAGATGAATCATTGAAACACGGACACATATTCCATTAAAATTATTTTTTCCACAAATGAAATAAAAAAATCAAAAACATTATCCTTTGCAAATTATGTCTACAGACAAAAAAAAGATCGCAATTTTCTATTACGGAAACCCCGTCAAAATTAAACACTCCAACACATGGACTAAACCAGGGGTCTCAAACACGCGGCCCGCGTCCCGCATGCTAATATGAGTTTGAGACCACTGGACTAAACTAAAATAAATTTAGAACTAGCAATTTACAACGTTTCTATCCGCTCTCTGACAAATATTAGACAAAGAGAATTTTTCTATGGATTCAGATTTACAAGATTCCACAAGATTTAGACGAGAGAATACGAGTAATAAAAAATGTGTAGGCGGAATTCTCGCAGAAAATGTACAATAAGAAACTAAGGGATGTCGAAAAATTGATCGAAAATAGAGAAAACCCAGAACAATTCGATAATAACGAGGCGGTCTTTGCTAGAAAGAGAAATAATTTACAACGCTACAAAGAACGCTACAAAGAAACAACAGTTAAAGAAGTCGAAATGATCTAGAAAAGTTCATAAATCCAAATTGAAATGAAAAAACAAAGTTAAAAAAATAACAGCACTCATGGAATACTCAGATGTAGGAACTCTTTTCAAACGTAATTAAACGTAAAAGTATTAACCGTGAGCAATCAAATAACAGACGGAAGAAATATTCTTAAGGAAAAGTATGACTACATACCTTTAGGCCGATAAATGCAACACAACGATAGCACGATAAACGTGCTATCGACGTTTTAGGAATAGTTAATAAGTAGATAGCAAATAACTTAGACCTTAGATCAACGACTTTATCCGAATAAACCATCAAATTGATGTACTACGCAAAGCAACTAACACATGAATAACCGAAAGTAATGCGCAAATAACTATCAATGATCTGTTTGAAAAGCGTCTGAATAACATATGATAACAGAAGGCACACACTTGGCTGTGTCAAGGAGATCTACGATTTAATTCAACCGTCCGGGATAAGCTTCACTACCCTTGTGGAACTTCAGCAAAACCTGCATCTACACGAGGACACGATGTAATCTTCAGCCAAGGCAGCGTTTATGAGCAACTCGATTAAAGAGCGTGAACTACGCTGTCATAAGAAATGAACCGCTGCCAGAAAACCAGACAATGATTGAAATCCGTAACAAGTATGCCAAAAATACGCAGTAACTATCGGAAATACTCGACAACAAGGAACTCTTCGAGGAAGCAACGCCGCCGCACTCAGTCGCAATTAACCAAACCAAACTGTGAATCAAAAATCGGCAAAAACTAAAGAAACACGCACGCGTCATAAACAAAGACCCAGTCAGATACAAAACGGAAAGGCGACCTCGATGTAGCGACACTGGATCCAGCCATGAACAAACTTACAACGGAAGGTCAATGAAAAAAATCCTTTTCTTACTCACAGAACCAACGTTATTTCAATCAGTTTTCAAACTGGATTTTTTCGTCTCGACCCGAGGCGTGAAGAGTGTTGGACTACGATGCCCACAGAGAAGAGAGAAGCTGGATCTACGGTTTTTGAAAAGAAGAAAAACTTTCTTGGCTCGGTGAACCAATTCACTGTTCACTTTTCACCACTCGCGCCCTATTCGGGCGCCAGTTAGGTTCCGGGTCCGGAAAAGAACGAGTCACTTGGTTCGATGATCGATATGGACTGATTTTATTGATAACCGCTCAACATTGATTCTCCTCAACACATCATCGATCGTGCAGAGTGCTTACTTCCCGATTCTGCTGCAGGTGTCGGCCCCGGAGTTGCTTGGTTAAGCAGGCTGCTGACGCTGGTCGAGGCTAAGGCAGGATATCGACCTGGTCGTTAGCGATCGTACATTACATCGATACATTCTGGACCGGTAATGTCACACACGCGCTCGTGCCAATGATACAGAAACGATTATGACAGCATCATAACGCACTCCTCCACTCCAAGCCTGCTGATGTCAACATAAATACGAACGATCGTGTACAGCCGGAAACCGTTCGACGGATCGAAACAACGTTCAGCAACTCATTTATGCTCCAGCCTTCCAGTTATTCAGACGCGCAGTGGTCGTAACCTCTAACCCACTAACATATTTGATATGAATAAATGTTTGTCTTTTTTTTCAAAAGAAACCTTTCGGCCTCCTGTTCATAATTGCATATCTTATTTCTCAGCGGCCTTCAGATCGTCGGGTCACCCCGGGCCGTGATGCTATGTACCGTCAACTCAAGAATGCAAGGATATCTTCCGAAAATTGTCCGTCGATCTGAGCAAAGCTATTGAAGTTATTGTCTAGTCAGTCTTCTTTTGAGGCAATATATATATGAATACTGCAAATAATTGATTAATATAGCGTGAATTTATTTGTTTGCTGCTGCCCCTGCTGTGACTACTAATATACTGTTTTTTAAAAATGTTTTTACCGCCATTTCTATTGTTGGGAAATGCATCAATAAACTTAAAAATGACTCGATTAATATATTATGCTGCACGAGTGCCATTTGACCGGTTTGTGCACTGTGACGTTTCATATGTAATATTTGAATCAGTGATTGCGTTGCACAGGAGCTCGGCCACTGCAAATCCTCCGGACTGGAATCCTTGGTGCGTGTTTAATAAAAAGCGCAAAAAACTTGGTGTCTCACGCCGGCATAGAGAATAAAAAAAAAGAACACAAACCAAAAGCTGAAGGCCGTGCTTAAAGGCTAAACTTTTTCGATTGAATCTTCGGCAGTGCCGGGTCCCGGGACCCTCGAAATCCAATCGTCCGGAAGCTTAGCTGAAGCCGAGTCCCACCGGCGCCGGCGCCGACAAAAAAATTAAAGTAGAAAAGAAACCGCCGGTGAGGCGATACCAGTCCTGGAGTCCTGTCCGCCCGGGACCAGAGATACTGGGATTAGCGAGTAGGGTGTGCAAACTTTTACTTATCGCTCGGCCTGTTCTGACTCCTGTTGCGGTTGCGCTGTGTAGATTTGTGGTATTTGTGTCCCCAAAATGTGTGCTTTTTTTCTCGGAGCGCACCAACAATCAAGACCCCAGCTCCCAATCGCTTCGGCTTCTTTCTTTTGCACCGGTTCAAGATTTCGAGCAGACTAACATACATACATACTTGCATACGCAATGGTCAGTTCGATAAAAACCTAATGAAGTCATCAAATGGAGGTGCCTGGTTCCGGTGGTATAGATATCGAAACTCGTGGAATCGATATCGTGTAGATCGTGGAAACTCTTCGACGGAAAGCTACACATAATACGCTGCTAGGGGAATTTTCAACGTTACCAATAAGCGATGACGAATAACGTTGTAATAAATAATGAAGAGGTAAGTTGCAGGGAAAGGCTAAAGAGGTTCTCTTTCGGTCAACTCCATATGTCCTACGTTGCTACGTATTCAGAACGGTCTCACGAACGGCACCCCATCGTCCGGCATACTAGGCTGTTCAATAAGTTCGTAGCCTCGATACGAAAAACACATTTTTATGGTTTGAAATTCACTTTGTTTTACAGTAAATCCTCCCTGAACGTCAATGTACTTGATCCAACGGGACTTCAATTTATAATTCCATCCTTGAAGTGAGGAACTGGAAGGACTATTAAAAATACGCTTCCACAGCTGTTATGACGGCATCATTAGTTGAAAAACGCTTTCCACGCCACGGGCTGAAAGCAGATGGAAGTCGCTAGAGGTTAGTACGGTGGATGCTCCAAAAATTTGAGGTTTAATTCATGAGTTTTTTGCCTTTTTCAAAATGCTCTTGTGACCTAGTGCATTGTTCCATTTTTAGCGAATGCGGCATTTATGCTAAATCTCTTTCAGTGATTCAACGATTTTCCAATACCATATCCTGTATTTTTTCTACGATTTCAGTTGTTGTGTTTGGTTTTGGACGTTTATGACATGGATTATCTTGAAAGCTAGTACGACCACGATTAAACTCAGAAACCGCCCTTTCTATTTTCGTATTGAAGGCGAAGAGTCCTTGTACACTTTCTACATGCGCCCACAAATTTCCTTTGCTTTTAAACCTTTCAAAAATGAAAATGAAACCACTGCACGATACTTGATTTTTTTTCCATTGTAAAAATAACCTAAAGAACAAACAAAAAATTAGTCTGTAGCAGTGCCCTCTCTTATCGAGGCAAAGAACTTATTGGACAACCCAGTATCGCGAACAGTGCCACGTTCCGCTCCAGAGACCTACCACATTGTCGGGGGTCGGCCGGGCTGTGTCTATCTCTTTTGAGATTTCCCCCCCCCCCCCCCCCCCCCCGGGGGGGCGGGGGGGAATCCGATGCCACTAGGTCGTGGTGCTGCGGAGACGGGATACATTGTTCGGAGCCTCGTTTGATGTTTATGCTGTCACGCCATCGCCCAGAGCCCAGCCCGCATGAAAATGATGGATATTAATGTGTTAGACGTTAGAGTGGTGGGGTGAAGCTGGCAGGTGAAACGAAGCCCTCGCTACCCTTTCCATCGTCCCCCCACCCCCTCCCCCCCACTCCTGCGTGGCCGGTGGGCTGGGGGAGAAGAACACGCTTGCTTTAAAATGTCGTCGCTACCGAACCATCGAGCTATCAGGACCTCCACCGTTCGGGCCCCTCCGTAGCGAGCGAGAAATCCCTTCGATGGTCCTTCAAACACCTTCTCAAGCGCCACCCACCCCCCCGGCACCGCACGCAGCCACCCACCGTTTGCAGGAAGTGAAGTGTCACAGATCAGCGACGCCTGGAGTTTCACATTTCGGCACGCCCCGGCTAATCGATGGAATGCGGTGCGGCCGCGCGGAGTGAAGAGATGTAGCGGAGGGGAGGGAGAGGAGTCGCAGCGCAAACAAACAAGCACAGTCACGGCGACACACACACGCACACACACCGTAGCCTGTCACTGCAAGTGATTGATATTCTTTCTCATGCAGGAGCGAGCGCACGCCAGCCAGCCAGGCGTAAATCGTCGATCTCGGATCTCGTGGGTGGCACGAGCACTGGGCTGGGCTGGGCTGGGCTGCCGATAAAGGGCTCCCCGGGTACGATACGAAGTTCCCGACGTGGCGTGGCGAGCTAATCCACATGTTGAAAGAACCGGCCGGGACCGACGATGCTAACGGGCTTCCCTTGGAACCGGGGACGCTGGATGCGTATTGCGTAACCGGGGAGCCATCAATCGCCAGGCAGCCCACACCGGAGCCAACAATTAAAGGAATGTCCCCCCCGAGTGTAGGCGCACAATCACACCCGAATCGGGCAGACGAATGACGAACGGAAGCCGAAGCAACAGTCGGTGGTATTGCGTGTGTGAAAATCGAAGCAGAGAAGCGTTAAGAAACGCTTGTTGGTAGACCAATTAATTTGAAATTCAAGTACACTTTCGATTCGAGATTCGAGCAGTTTCATTTCAGCTCCAACTGTAGCCACTGTAGCATTATTATCTAATTATTTTTCGTTTGGCACACGAGCGGTCTGTGGATAATTCGGATAATGTGGATAATGCAGAAAGAAATCTCCCATTTTGTTTTTTTTTTGTTCGTTCAGATACCAAGCCCATCGCTGGAGCCGAGTCCGAGTGTCCTTGGTGGTGGCAGTAACGCAGCATCGACATAGACGAGGCCTACACCCGCTGTGTTCCTGCCATCCTGCCACGTCACGTAACGAATTTTCGCAACGCAGCGGTAACGGCAAACGCAAAGATGTTGCGAAACGGTTGGAACCGCGTGGTCAGCCGGGTCGTAAGTGTTTTGAACCCGGAGGAGGATCAACCCTTCAGCCTTGCGCTCTAGGGGTAACATCTGGGAAGTCTGAATTCGACCACCACCCACTTCCCGACCGACGGTGACTGCCTGTTTTGGTGGGAGTTTTATTGGGCTCTCGGTGTACGCCCGTTTCCTGTTCGTCCTAAAACAACAATCATAAATTGTGCTTTGTAAATTGTATAACTTTTGGTGCACGGGCAGTTTTCTTTTTGCTTTGCCGTCCATTTTTTTTTTTTAGATTTTTCGGTTCAAAACTTTTCCCTCTTTCTTCCCTTCCCGATCTCTCTCTCTCTCTCACACACCAGCACAACTGAGGCCAGCCGTCTCGCAGGATGTTGCAGCTTTTGTTTTGCTGAAGCTATCTTCTCCGTACCACAAATTATAAATATGCTGAGCTGAGCAGATGTCGGGGATGCAACAAAAAGGGATGTGTGGATGCAATTGAGGGCCTGCGAGGAGGGGTTTTCGAGCGGCAGCGAGATAAAACTATTTGCGCGGCCAACAACTGTGCCGAGGCGAAACAGCAAGTTTTTGCAACCACCCCACCCCGAACCGAAGCCACAGAAGATACGCTTTCCGCGCGATACAGGCACTCTGGCGCAGGCAAGGAGAAAAAAAAAACCCGAAGCAACTATTTAAACACCCAGCAGAACAAAACAAAACAAGAGTTTGAAGAGCATGGTAAAAGTTTTTACGCGACCAAGCTTTTCAAGATGGGCTCAGTGTTGCCATAGCGTGAGAAAGGAAGCGAACGACAAGGACCGCATAATGGACAGTGGGAGAAGATGAAAAGTTTTATATAAAAGCCAATTAAAAGCACAAAGAGCAGCGAAACATTGCAAAATTCGTCCCGAACATTCGCCAGCAGTAAAGAGAGGCAAAATGGTGATTGTAACGTATTTCTGATTAGAGTCCGAGCTGTACTTTACTTTGACGTTCAAAACAAAAAAAATACGACGCCTACTACAAGAGCATTCTATAAAAGTTAGCCTACGGAAGGTTCACTGCCTGCCTACCGGAGACAAAACACAGCAAAAAACGAAAAGGACTATTTCAATGGCATCGTACAAAAAGAGCTTATGACTTATCTTTTACGGGGTGATTAGAAGTAACAAATTTACCGGTAAGGACATTCATAAGGCCACCTGGGTGTCTATCAATATTTTCTATCATGTGCGTTGTTGGTTGTCAAAGTTTGTCTCGTAACGTTCATACGGATAATGGTAATGGTAATACTCTTCCAAATCTTCCTGGCTAACAATTCAAATATTGTGCTGAATTGTTTTTCCTTTGTCAATTTAATTTTTCCATTCTTCGATTTACTTCACTGTCAATCGAACTTTAAAATAATCTCTACTCCATGCAATACTTCTCCACAAATCACATCTGTTACAACGTACACCACGCTTGACACTCAAACGATCTGGATAGTTTTGCCGGTTGGAAAGAAATCATAATGCACAAAGCCACGATAATGGGAGACAATTAGTTCCCGTTAGGTTTTTGTCCAAAACAGTATATGCTTCCGAAACATTGACTGGGTATCCTGGGTAAAACTGTGAAATACGGGACTCTCAATCAGGAGCTTTCCGAAGGGTGCCAGTTAATAAAATGCTGCTGTACACGCGAGTGGGTTTGTTGAAACAAATAGTTTTTATTTGCTGATACTTGCGCAAACATTTATGATTCTTGAGTTGACAACTTCGTAGAGAGAGACTTCGAGACTGTGTTTGGGAGTTTGTTATTGCCCCTGTCGAAACCGTAATCTACCGAATGCACCCGGTAGATAGTCTGGCCTGCACGATGCGCGCGGTTGACTGTGCGCCTTTCGAAACGGAACTGGTCAGGTCAGGTCGAGTGCACCACCGACTAGTCTTCGGTTGCTATCCTTTTGCTTCCTTCACTTCCGGTGTTGCTAGCGCTGAGCATTGGCATTTATTCTCTCTCTCTCGTCAGGATTTTTTCAAGGATACATGATTTCGCTCTCTTCAATCGCCCTCGCTTATTGCTCTCATTTATCGCTCTCGTACTTAGTTTTGGTAGTCTCCAGGACGTTTCGAATCGATTTGTGATAAACATTTTTTTTTTCATAATTGTCGTGTACCGTTAGTTATGTTCAAAATTATATTCGAATATTGGAGGACCATTTATCGGACCAAGTGCCACGTGGTAATGATGTGGCTGGACGCCACTGGCAGTCGCTGAGCGAGAACTGTAATCGCCGTAAAAAAGAAAGTGAAATGGACTGGACACGGCCTGTGAAGGTGTGCATCGTGTGGAAAACTTTTAATTGGATGGACTATGGTCCGTTCGGCTGACGAAACGCTCCCACGCAAGACGTTGCCACACACTGCTGCTGGTGTGGTGCGAAAAAAATGAACCCCACGCCAACCGATGCCGCCGGACCAGGATTTGGTGGGAAAGTACCAGCGTATCCACCAAGTTGACAAATGCCGTTGAACGTTGAACTTTTGGCAGGCAGAGAAAAAGGGTTAAGTGAGGGGTATGCATCCCGCGGAACTCATCTTTGGGAACTTTCAGGGTGGCTGGCGGTGGGCAGGATAATACCAGCAGCATCCAAATGCTGTGAAGTGTCCAAAGTTTTGAACAGTTCGATTTCGGGACTCTCTAAGCGGGGGCGAAAGGGATGACCGTAAAGTCCGACCAGATTAGCCGGTTCGTTTCCGTCGGGGACAGCTTCTCCAGTACCAGTCTCTGTCCACACTGCGGTTGAGTGGAAGAGAACAATTTTCGATAAACCTAATTTTCGATAGTGACGAAAAGGTG
>NC_071287.1:1734181-1824052 GCF_943735745.2 Anopheles bellator
CGGCCTAGAATACAGTGGATTACATTGGACTAACCTTCCCGTGGTCCGAAATGATTCTGAACGCCTCCAAACCGGCGCACAGATGGCGCTGTTCGGGTTCTGTCACGCTCACGGCACCGATGAGGCACGCCTCGGGCACTACAATCTCTAGGTCTGGTCCGAACCACCCACCAGCACACCAACACACGAGCGCGAGCGTGGGCCACTAAATAGGTGCATCGGTTTTTGATACGGTTCTTTTCTTTCTTCGGCGCTGCTATGGTCCTAGGTGTCCTGAGGCGGAACTCAAGGCCCCCGGGCCTGGACCTGACTCGGTGGTAGGGCCGCCATCGGAAGTGCGCCCACCCCCCCGAGGGGCCTTGACGTGTATCAGCCAATTACCGGATCGATTTCTCGTGCCACCATCAAATGTGCGGCAATTTATTCCCTACGCTAATTAATTGTAGGGCCGAGTGGGCGAAGAATCGTAGAACGTAAAAAAAACGACTCCAAGACAGTAACCCCTAACACACGCACACACAAGCACGTACGCCCAAGGCTTCGGGACAGAGACAGGAGTCACTGTCGGGGATACCATCAACACCCTGGGTTCGTCGAGCGCGAGTTGATAGAAAATCGCTATCCATCACCACCTGTGGCACTGTCCCCCCCCCCACTTTGATTTCCGGACTCGTTGCGGGTGTTGTGGAGCTCTTGTGAGGTGTACTAAAAAGTCCCCTCCAGGGTGTCCAGGAGTCCATCAGGATTTCTAGTACGATCCGCGGGTTACGATTAACAGCGAGCCGGATCGGGTGGTGGGCGGTTTTAGTGGTGCATTACACGCTGCTTGTTCTCGTGATGACCACCCCACCCGCTCCACCCAACTCCTGCCACCCTTAGTCCGGTGGAGACGTCCGGTGGATAATGTCCGCACACTCGAGACCAACGGACCCCGCTGGTGGCTCCTGCTGTCTCCACTGGAGTGTCTGTCTGGAGGTCCTCGGAGCGGGGGGGTGGTGGTGAGGGAATTTTCCATTCCACTTGACCAAATAACCCCGCCCCCACCTGCACACCCTGCCACCCTGTCAGGACCCCTCTGTCTGTGGGTAGGCCTCGGCGCTGAGAGGCGCTTTCCAGGCACAGAGTGAGTAAGTGAGAGGACAGAGCGAGCGTGAGAGAGAGAGAGAGAGCATGGAAATGCAGCGACCGGACACTGGCTGAGTGACTGGACCCCGCCGGGTGGTTCCAGTGGCAGGCAGAGCCCTCAATTTCGGAAGGCGCAAGCGTGACCTCCGAAGCGAGGATTCCCGAAAACAGCCCGACCCGAGCCCGATGAGTGGGGTTGCTGGTGACGGCATCGGCCGAGCATCGCTACGTGTATGCGGTGGTGGTGTGCCGGCTGCTAGTGTGCGTTGTGTTGGAGCGTCGACCCGTTGCGCGGCTCGTGTCATAGTGTCGAACTGAAACAAATGAGGTTATCGCAGAGCGGAGGATGCGCCCGAGTGGCCTGGAGAGGGGAGGGGGGTGGGGGGACCCACTGGAAGTGGAGCACACAGAGTTCGATCAACAGATGGGGGGAGTGCAACAGCAGCGTGCAACAGGCCCAGCGACAGTGCGATGGGGCGACGTCCCGGTTGGGTGACCACTCACCTCCGAACGATCGGGTTCGAACCGGGTGGGGTGGAGCGGGAGTGGGGGTGGGAGATGGCGTTTCGACTTCCTTTTTTACCGCCCAACCACCCCAGCCCCCCGCTTTGTTCAGATTTGAATGAATCGCGACATCCGTGTCCGGTCAAACCTTGGTCCGAGGTCCTTGGTCCACCATTCTCAAGAAAGTCTCTCTCTCTGTGTGCGTGTCAGGAAGAGGGGGGGAAAAGGGGGGGGGTGGGGGGCGGGGAAACGGATGCGCAGTGTTTGGAAACGTGAAGCGAGCAGAAATGCGAGCTGAGCGAAAGTTTGGCCATTAAACGCGGGGCCCTTTCGAATCACCTCTGCCTATCACCCACCCCTACGTATGTGGGTGTGGGCGTGGGTGAAAAGCAGCGGGGAAGCTAAAACATAGAACAACAAACGGGCTACCCAGGGAAAGGGATGAAGGCCCCATCAGCAAAAGGGTAACCAGCTGCGGCAAAGGCTGAAGATCAAGCTCCTGAGCTGAACGTCACTGGGTTAAGCTTCATCCGCGTTGCTCCTTCGCGCTAACTAAGGTGATGCTGATGTCTGGTCCCATTAGCGGTGGTTGATGTTTGTCTGATGGTACTTTCGGTAGATTCGGGTGTAGAAGTCGGTTCTTTCGTGGAAATTGGGCAATTTACGTTCTTGATTTGCGGGTGATTAGAGAGGATTTGCGATATCTCTGGGGGGTAACTTGAAGGTCGTTTCTTTTTCTTTTGTGGAGTAACTCTTGTATGTAGTGGTATTAGTCGTGTGCTACATTTTTATTCCTATTCCGATCCTGTTAATCCCCGTTGGAACCAAGGAACCTCACCTCGCCCGATAAGCAAACACGAAAGCGAAGCCGGACCCGAGAAGGGTTTGAAATCGTGCGCGAAACACGATGCGAATTCGAGAACAAATGGCCCAAAAAATCTTGAGGTGGCGAAAACACCAAGCGTAACGAGCCTGAGCGTAGCGAGGATGCGACCGGACTCACTCCGGGCCCAGTCCTTTCACTTTCCTTTTTGAATTCCAAACGCCCGGATTCCGTCTTCGTGCATACAATTAACTGTGGTGCCTATTGCCTGTCCTGGGAGTCGGACAACGCAGTAGTGGAGCAGTCAAGGCTACAATCTCGAGTTGTTATTCATTCCATACGAAAGGACGATGGGAATGGAAAGGGTTTACGGCAATGTAAACAAATCTTATGGGCATTTTCTAATTTCCGAAACAGGAGGGAAACAGGAGATGAAGATTAGGTAAAAATAATAAAAATTAGATTCGAGATAAAAACTCTTTATGATCCCATTACTCAGATGCAGACGGTGTCCGAAAACTGTTCTGTTACAACCACGAACTGTACTGTCGTTCAGCGTGTACGTCTCGCTCTGCCCCGGTAGGTTGGTCATGTCATGAGCATGGTGGTCGATGGCCCTTAAGGAACTTTGTTGCAGAACGGAACCGCTCAACAGAATGTCCACGTTCAAGGTGACAATAGTTTCCAGGACCTCAGCACCCACTTTTAGCACTGATTCTTCGTTCACCCTGCTGCTGCGCGAGTTCAGTGGAGCGCTCGAACCTTTAAAATCACTCCCTGTTGCTCGTTACGTCCTTCTGCCTCATGGCATCCTTCCGCAAGGCCCACGAGCAGCGAGCGGAAGCTGTCGGGACCGAGCGATGAATAGCAGCAGCTGCTGCTAGCAGTGGAAGCTAGGTCGCACGGAGCGCCAGGCGCTCACTGGAAGGCTGGCACAGCACGGCGCATGCCGACCCACTCACACGTACGCCCCAGCCCCCCCAGCTCCAACCCCTGCGCTTCCGGTCAGCCAACCGGGACACTCACGGCGGGGGGTTCAGTCGCCTTCGTTCGTTCGTGTCTCCCTCGGGTAGCGATTGAACGCGGCGCGGTCTCGCAGAGAGCGGGCGACAGCTGGCACCATCGGAGAGAGCAGGACGAAGGACACGGAGTAGAATGGGGCGAGAGCGAGCCGACCGTTCGCCCTATCCAGCCAGCCAGCTCCAGCTAGCAGCAATCCTAGTCCTAGTCAGTTAGGCCAGAGTCGTTCGACGGTCTAGATCTCCTGAGAAAGGTGCGTGCCAGCGCCCGCGTGGCCAGTCGCAGGATAAGAAACCAGTGTAGCAACAGCGCCCCCCGTTGGAGCAGGCGGAGGTCAGGCGACCGGACCGGAGAGGCCAGAGCAAAAACAACCACAGCTCGAGGAGCAGCAGCAGCAGCAGCAGCAACAGTACATTCTAGCTCACTAGATCCCCGGTCCCGATTAGGTTGGTGCGGGTGCGGTGAAGCGGGGTGCCTACATGTAGCCAATGGTTTGCAAAGCGATTTGCAGCCCTAGATTAAGACGCTAGCGACGTGACGGTGTGCCTGTGTGAGTGCATCTGGAAAAAGGGGCTACCTCGAAAAGAACGCTATCAGCCCCAAGAGTTTTTCTGGACCTTTCTTAGAACAGTACGGTTGAATCGCGCAGGGTAGTTTATGGACCCGGGATGCCATTTAGGCCCACCACTAGCGTGACCTAGACCGAGTTTCATCAGGACACGGAACTGTAGTGTGCAAGCAACAAGCGTCCATTGAGCGTCTCCCAGCTTAACAGTGTTGGATTTGCACAGCTCGCGGATTAGTGTTTAGAATATTAGTGGCTCAAAATCAGATGGCAGCTTCCGAAACTTGAGCCCGGGTTCCGGGGTTGATGAGTTCCAAACAGCCTCTATTTCCCTCTGTTTGGCCGTAAATCGGCGTTCATCTCTCGCAACCAACAACACCACCACAACACTTCAATGACCTTCGGCTTCTAAGCCAAATCAGCGATCAAATCGGTTCCGCTGGTCGTACTGGCGTGGATACCGGACAGTAACTCCATTTTTGAATGTCTCTGTTTTACTTTCAGTCTGCAAAGCACCCGGATTGTGGAGCAGGTCGCACTTTTAACGACTTAACCGGCGCGAGACGACAGCGCAGCGGTGCTCGCAGGACGTAATTGCAGCCCTGGACCAACGATTCCCCCTTTTGATACGTCCAGTGACCCGTTCTGGACTTTTTGTTCACCACTCTCGTCTTCTCGCACTTCTTGACGTGAGGTGCCCCCATGCTGTTGTGTTGCCTGTGGTTAGTGCAAAACGACGTGCCAGTGACTCCCCGGTGGAAGGGAGAGTCGTGAGTGAAAGCCGAGAGAGTGAGTGGGAAAGACAGCGATAGAGAGTGAAACAGTGTGACACAGTGTGTGGTGTATAGTGGAACGTGGTCCATCAACAATCAACCGGCCTCGCGCGAGGGTCTCCCGAGGGAGCCCACTCAGAAAGGCCTCAATCACCGCCAGAGAACGTTCCCGCGGCGAAAGCGGACTACCTTCACGACAATGGATAGAATGTGGATAACCGCTTCGCTGCTGATTATCGCCATGATCCACATGCGAACAAGTAAGTACCCCCATGGAGGGAGGGTACCCCCCGAATGTCTGAGCTGAGGAAGTGAGCTTCGTTCCTCAGACTTTGCCCAAAAACCAACACGCGACACGTGCGCATCAAGAGAACCCACACACGCGTGCGCCACCCATACACACATGCACCGGCGACACCAGCGTGAGTTAGCGTTACGGTGGGTAGGATCGAACAGGCTGATAGCCTGGGGAACGGAAGTGATAATGGGTTCACGAAGTACACGAATCCCACGGTCATCACGCGCAGCTAAGTGGAATAGAGAGAGAGAGAGAGAGAGAGAGAGAGAGAGAGAGCGGGAAAGAGAGCGAAACATACGAACGGCCCCTGGGCTCCTGGTCCAGAACTCCCGGATCAGATCACTCGGCCCTAACTTACAATTTAGACCTAGACCTAGTTGACCAAAGCTATCCTGTTTTCTTTACGAAATCCATCAAATCCTAACTGGCGATAGTGGCTTCGATGGCTTGCCGATGTCAGCCTATTATACAGCAATTATAGGAGTGTGACGGTGCTGAATGAACCGCCTGAAGCAAGATCTTCGATGCCAGTACAGGTTCCTGAAAAACATAATTGATTTTGGTCTAGACTTCGACTCGACTATTTCAGATGCCGAATAACGAGTGTTTTCCAGTTTTCGATCTGCTTAAATAGTATTCTGTTCGCCTGTAAACGCAAAGGAAAGGATCCGCTTCAGTATAACGCCTCGTCCACAGCTTATGAGTTTTCTCTACAGGTTTTTGATATGCTAGCGTCCACACTAGCAGCTTTTGGACGAAAAATTCCGTGAGCTCCTGTGAGTGAAATGACAGTTCGTTTGTTTATGCTTTAATTTTTCAGTTTCCTTTTCGTTCTCCTTCTAGTGCCATTTTTGTCAAAATTCGATCCGCTGTCGAAAAACTAGCCATATTTTTGGAAAGCAAACAATATTTGTCTAAATTGACCGTAAGCTGTCAAATTAAAAAAAAAACCCCCGAAACGTGAAAATATCCCGTAAACAAAAGGCGCTCAAAAGCAACTTAAAGTAACTCACGGAACTCTAGCAAAAGATGAATAATTTCTTGGCCTGCCATACATTTTTTTACCAAGTTTCTCATACTGTGGACCCCGGCTAACGAAAGCAAAACGTTGTTGGGTTTCTTGTGGAATTGAAACCATCAGCCGTTTGGCCCTGCTCCAGTTTGTTCTGGGTCCAGTGTGTTGGAAGTTGGGTCCAGTTGAAGTAGTTGGATCGGTGCCCAGTTCCGACAAGCGGCTAGAACTGTTGCGCACTTTCCGATGGGCGATGTCCTGTGGAGACACCGTGCCGGCCAACAATGGATTCTCTAGATTTTGCTCTCTCCCTTTCTCTTTTGCATTTCTCCGATAGAATTAGCTTACCCTAGAAGATTGGTCTACAGCATAGGCAGCTGAAAACCGGCTACAGATTGCAATAAGCGATACCAACTGGTACGGTAGAGCAACTAGAGAGTAGGGTGCGCTTTAAAGTGCAAGGGGTTCGCGTAGGCAGCTACTCCTTTCCGTTCGAGGCACATCAGAAACAAGAACTGCCCGGGTACTGCTCTCTGTGGGTGTTTGGGTGAAGAAGAGAAGAAACTATCGTTGGAAGTCTGCCAACGCAACCTCTCCGGCTGAAGGACACCCAAGTGGGGAAGACTGGTAGGTGAGAAGGCGGGGATAATGTTAAGGTAATTGAGACGACCCAATATACCCTAATCGTAACCACAGCTAATCGTTGAGAGTGGCCAGCTGGGAGAAACTGGGGAGGTAGCACCAAACACGAACAGGGCTGGGCCTGGGGCTAGTAAAGAGCGGCGCTCTTGTAGTGCGAAAATGCGGCGGCTGCCCAAGTATTTCGACCCCACGGCGGCTTTGGCACCTTGGGCACCGAAAAGAAAAGCCAAAGTCCAAAAGTCAAAAAAGTGCCCTCGACCGTTGGGGGCCGTCTCGGAAGAGGGGGAATCCGTGCGGGGTGGCACGTAGCAGAAGATGCAGAAGAAGACAAGACAAAAGCGGGAGCCAGACTTCCAAGCCAGTGGCTGTGTTTCGGCTCCGTCGAGGCGACCCCTCCTCCGACGTGCCCCGGCATCGTTCTCGGTCGGCAGAACCAGCAGGACACCGAAGTGGACAAGTGAATGTGTCGAGAGTAGCCAGAGTGCCGTAATGGAACCGAGAGTCAGGATTGGACCACAGTTCCAGAGCCAGAGAAAATTGTTTCAGCTCCCACACCAGCTGCCCACCACAAATGGCGAACCATCGGCGTGAGTGTAGGCGTCATTCGCGGACCGATGCTCTCCACACCGTTCGTGGGAGTCACTGGACGGAGGAATCTAGCAGTGCCAGGGTTTTGCAGGGGTTATCTCGAAAGAGCAAGAATCCGTCAGAATCAGTCGGCTCAAATGGGGTTCTTTTGTAAACGTTCGTAACTCGGAACTAAGTTTGTCTGAAAAACAAACACATTATTTTGGCGTCAGTGTCAAACCATATTGTTTTGACAGATGTAAACAAAAACAGAAAAAAATTCTTTTAGTGTGAAATGTCACACTGACAACGAGTGTACGAGATGTGTTGAAATATTTTTGCACCTTTTGAATTTCCGCGAGCTACGTATATCCCATTTTCTTGATTTTTGCTACACATGTCAGTGGCTTATGGTAAAAAGTTCGGCCATTTTGAGTGATTAGTCAATTTTTGACAGCCGTTTAGCTGGGACAAGATTTGGCCCATCGTCGATTTTTTGTCTCTTCCAAAAAGAATTCCCACGGAAATTGAAAAGTTGCAAAAATGTTTGAACATACCCGGTATATAAACTTGAAATTGTTCGACCGATACTTTACAAGATATCGATCACGACCGAGCCAACTACCGAGCGTATAATGGATTTCTGTTTACAACGGATATCAATCCGTGCGAGGTCAAAATCGGTAGTAATATTTTACACCACTAGTTCCCTCCGGCTCGGAAAGATGTTTGCGGTGACAGGATCCCGGAACGACATGGATCTCCTGGATCCGCTCGTCTGTCGTCCGCGTGGATGGATCGAAACAAACGTGTCAGTCGGTTCTGGTCGGCGGGCGCTGTACTTGATGATAAGTGTCGTCAACTGAAACAACCTTCCGACAACATATCTGCAACTTCGTACTGAGCTTGTGAGCTCCCATTCAAACGAACCGTGTGAGGCTACGATGATCGGAGGTGGATCGGACCAACAAACCGCACCTACCGTACGCAGTAATCCTTTAAGGGTTGGCCTTCTTCCACTTCTGGCTCCTCCGTTACATACTTCCCGGGGCCCCGTTTTGTTTTGGGTATCTTTCATACGCCATTAACTTTGCACTAGTGCCCCCATTAGCCTGATGGCGGGGTGAGCCTAGGGACCGGGCACGTCCGACGCTCGCCTACGAGAGAGAGAGTGAGAGAGTCGAGACTCTCCGCTTGTTACGTGTTTCGGCTTTGAAAGTGTCAAAAATTTAATTAAAAAGTATTTTTCCTCTTCATTTCTTCAGCTTCATTTCCGTCCACGGACACGGGCACTGGGACTGGGTCCAGTCCAGTCGCCCGGATGAGTTATGTAAGGGCAGGGCTTGTTCCCCCTCTCCGCCACACCCCCCACTGGTCGCACAAACATACAGAGACTGTGGTTCGCCATTCATTATACGGCCCGCGTCAGATTGTCTCGGGCTCGGAGAAAGCCGTCCAAGTCCAAGAAAACCTCGATTAAGGTACGATTCAACTCACTGAATACACTGAGCCCGAAAGGGCTTCCCTGCGAAATCCTCCGACACGACCAAGATGACGACCAAGACGACGACGACGCTGATGGTGGACTTCCGTCCCGGTTCCGGAGGTGCGGGACCTGGAGGTCCCTGGGTTTTCGTTTATTTCTTTAATAATAATTTATAATCGTCAAACAAGGGGAAGGCAGGCAGGACTTGCGGCAGGGCTTGAGTCCCGCCTGTCTCAGTCCTCGACTCCTCCTCGGTGGAGTAGCCGAGAGCTCGGGACGCGCTGTGTGCGCTGTTTTTGGATTACCGTTAATGGGACTCGCTCGCTCGCTCGCTAACACGCTCCGGCGTGTTCCCACAAAACCTGATCTTCAAAAGCCACGGAAGTCAGGCCCGTTGGAGCTGGAGTGCGCACTCGAGCGAACGAACGAGCGACAATGCCTCTCGAATGTATTTATTTGTCTTTGTAGGGCCGCCAGGCTCTGGCACACTTCCCGCGCGGAGACTGCGGGCTCCAGAAAATGACGAACGAGCAGAGCGAGGGAAAAAAAATGGTTCCAGCCGCTCGCCACCGGAAACATATTCACAAGGCGCGCGGCGGCGGTCTTTTCAGCGTCGCGCAAGAATTATGTGTATGTGGGGCGGTGGAGAGAATTGAACTACAGGCGCCTTTAGCGTACGCCATTTGTTTGCTCATGTGCCGTGCCGTGAAACGGAGACCCAGCCGGAAACAGATTAGGACGGCGGTGGATGGAGTGAATGGGGTGCATGTATCGCTTCCAGTCGAGTTAACTCAACCTTGTGGGCCCCCATTTTCCCCGACCATTACCAGTGTGGCCATTTTGTTTTTTATCCCCCCCGCCCCCGCGAGTTGGCGAGATTCAAATTAAAATCGAGCCTCGATCGAGTGGAAGCAAGTGGTTGACGTTTTTCCGTACCTGTGCGGTGTGGATCCTGTGCATGGCAGGACCGCCGGCTTGAAGAAAGGTAACGCATAAAGTAACGAACCAAGCAAGATAGAGCAAGCGATAATCCAATAATGAGTGGCTTCTATTTCCGTTTGTCTTTTACAACATACCAGGCTGTTCAATGAGTTTTGGTGGTTCGATAGGAAAAACGCCATTTTATTTGTAGGTCTGGAAACAGATGGAAGTCGCAAGGGGCAATCAGAACTTTAATTTGTGGATTTTTGCCATTGTGAATTTTTTTCTTCTGCAAACCGGGTCTTTTTTCCCGAATCCTTCATTCAACTGATCGAAAAGATTACAAAAATATTCACTGGACAGGACCTTCGAAAGAATTTCCTTGGTTCTTGTCGCCCCCCTTCCCGAGCCGGGATTAGCTTTCCCGCACGCATTTCCCGATTGATTAGCGTATTAACGCCGTGTTCCGGCGTTCCATTGCCTCATTGTGGTTTGCCGCCCCAGTGATCCACCTACTCACTCTAGAGCGTCACTAGAGCGCACCCTAACGACGCTTAATTGATTTTTATTCATCAATATGCTTGGGCGCAACCAAGCTGGGCGCTGCAACTGTCTGTCACTAGGGCTTCTAGTGGTACGCTCTCAGGTGGAAACATCCTGGCTACGTCAGCAGTGCCCGGGCCACAGACGACGGGGTCCACCAATCCAACACACGGAACGGCGGAACAATGCTCGAGCGGAGCTCAATTTTATGGACCGCTTGCGAAACTTGTTCTCGAGATGGACGCTCCTTCAGAATCGTCCCAGCCAGTCACGTACGCATGAATTAGGTTATGTGGCCATACTGGGGCCCCTCCCCTGCTTGGCTAGTGCTGTGTCGGTAGGCATAGCGTATTCGAAATTCTGGTGCGTGGTCTGATTGCGAAGTGTATTCCACTCACGGAACGCATGGTTCCAATATGGCGGAATGTTTTATTTTTATTTTTCGCCGCTTCCCGAGCAGCCCATTCTTAAGCGGATAGCTTTTGGCACTCAGATTTTCCTGGCTGAGATGAGCTATCTCCGGCACTCCGGCTTTTTGGTCTCACTTTTTGACAGAGGGCCAGGCAGAGCGCTAGAAGTGTCATCTCTGCAGCTTGTTTGCTTCTCATTTGCGCCAACGGAAGCCACGCGGCGAGAGCCAGCGCACTCTTAATATATTGGGGACTATATTGTGAACTATTCGTCTACATTGTGGTGTGGGTGTACACCGTCTGCCACGCTTGGAGAGGTGCTTTAGATTCGACTTTTAAAATATTAAATTACTTTACTTAACCTGGATTGATTTTCAAATGTTTGCCAAGAGAGAGGATTAACATCTTTACATATTGCGATCGGAGTGTCGATAACTAAGACCATTCGATGGCGGATCTCGGAGATCGGAGAGCCGAGAGCAACAGTTGCAACTGGATAACTGGACTCACCACTCTGCTCTGGGGGATCCCAACAACACCCAGCGACAGCCAAGGGCAACAGTCGTAAAGGTGACAAATAACCGGAAAAACGGATAGCGCAAACCGAAGGGAAACCGTTCTGAAAAAAAGCAACTCTGAAACAACCCCACTGAACCGAAAGGAAACAATCAATTGAACCCAAAACCACACCAATCGATAAGCCCAACAAGTCACCCATATTCGCGTCTAGCCACCATTGAGGCGTGACAAGGGGTCACGGGAGGAGGCTGAGGATTGTGTTAGGATGGTCGGGCGGAAGAAGAAAGCGGGCATTAAATAACAAACAAGGGAAACAACAACAGTGGGGGGGAAGGGAAGTTGGCCGCCCGCCCGAATACTCTCGAGCTTCACGAGCCCAAAGTCCGAGCCTATTTGATTAATGATGCCGTTTATCCACAGAGGCAACAACTTAACAGCCTCCCGTGCCGCGTTTCGACCAATCAAATAAACAAAACGAAAACAACAAACCAATGAAATGAAAATTAATTCCACTGGAAAAAAAAGCGACACTCGCAAGATGGCGTATAACCCGAGCGGAAAATACGGCGACCTTTCACTGGTGGGTCGAAGCGGCAAACGGAGTGCGGAATGAGAAGGGGTTCATAGTCCTGTTGCACTCACTCCTGGCTCGCCTCATCGACCTCTTTCCGGTTGGCGTGAGCTATCGCCGGCTCTGACACTCAGTTTTTGTTATGTTTTGGCATGGCTTTGGGGGGCCGGGGGTTTAGCTTTATTGAGTAATTGAGTCGTGATTTCCGTGAAAACCGTGTGTCACTCGATACTCCACAGCTTTGTCATCAACCGTTTCCTTTGGTACATTGGCCGTGCTAAGTGATTCTTCTTCTTGTACGAAAATTACAATATCTGTTGCTTACTGTAACGTTGTGTTTGTACGACAAGCCGATTTTGGGAATCCTAGCTCGAAACCTAATTGGCAAACAATTGTTTTATTTTCTTCAAACCATTACGCAAAATTTCTAAATAGTGTCTGACGAATTTCATTTCCAGTCCTTTTCGTCGTTTTCCAAGCTCCCACGATTCTCTTGAAATCGTTTATACCACACAAACTCTGCTTGCTCTACTCATACACTTATCACCGTAAACTTGTTGTAACAAATTATACGTCTCAGGTTTCTTTGGCGAATGTTGCTCCGTGTTTACTTTTTTATAGCACGGGTGCTACTGACACACCGACGCGCCTAACTTTTTAATCTGTCATCCAATTTGCTTGAAATTGGATGCGTTTCAGAGAGGGAGAACGTTTCAAACTATGTCACCCACTAATAGCTATGTCTGCAGTTCAGGTTAAAAATATAATCTTGCTACTTAAAAGGCACACTGTGAAATGGTTCGTTCGGCTGATTTTTTTTTCACAAATCAAATACGTTTTCTTATGTTGCAATACGTGAATGAATGTAGGGAAGTAGTTGTGTAACTATTATGAAAATCATATTATGCTCGCTGCTTCGTTTCACCTCGCTTCACTAATACCACTGCTACAGACGAAACGACGGGAAGGGAGGAACCGGCGAACCAATAATGGAGTTTGCCTCAAGCATGGCTCTCTGGCGCCGTGAAAAATGGGTAAAAAATGCGTGCGAAATGCGAGAAAAGTGAGCCGCGTAAGACGCTAATGAAATTTCCTACAACCCGCGCCAGGGTTGAATAGTTTGCAATCCCTCTCGAACAGGTCCCCCCCCCTCCCCCCTTGCCCCACAACCCCTCTTACCCATCCCTTTGATGATGGTCACGAGAAAAAGCAGGGCACGTTGTAAAGCATCGACCCAAGAGCCGAGAGCCGTCATTTATTACGACAGGCCGCGTGCCATGTGGCGGTGCGCCATCTTCGCCCCCCCCCCCCTTCCAGTGATGCCGTTTGACAAACGTCCCAACGAATATAGGGTAGAAATCCGAACACGCTTCAGGTCCAACTATGCAGCGTTCAAGACAAGAATGTTTCCGGCAAGTTTCCCTTGCTAATTTCTGCGAGTTCGACTGCTACGGTTGTTTTAAGTAAACTCTTCTATGTACCAGCAACGGCTGCTGTCTCTTGTAAAATAGGTACAAAGGGCCATACAAAACATGTTTACTTAGCAGGGGGATGCGTTAAGAATGGGACTGTTTTTAACACACAAAAAATGTTTATTAGACTTCTATGCAAATTTCTATTTTATTCGAAGTACTATGTGCCATCGCTAGCTATACATTTCTCTTGTCTCTCTGCTAAATCATGGATTCCCAGACGAAAGAATTCTTCGTCTTTTATTAATTAGTCATCCCATTTTGACTTCTTCATAGAGAAACGAAGCCAATACGTGTCTTATCGAAGAAAAAGAATGATATTTGGAAAGAGCCAAGCCTGGAGAAAAACGCGTGAAGGGATAGCAGCTCCTATTCAAGTGATTTGATAGTATCCCGAAACAGTTTTGCTTTTTGGGGTCATGGAAGCCTCAGGCCACGGGCCACCAGGCGCCTCCTTTTTAGATAAGAGAAACGGATTTTTGGTCGTTTTTCCGTCAATGCATGGTTCAAATTGATCATTTTTTGTAGCGATCAGTAGCGATCAAAACTAACGTTTCCATTAGGTTTTAGGAGCTTGTGAAGCATCACACTTTTCTGTTCCATCAGAAAGTCCGTTTTTTGGAGCCCTTCGAGGCTTTGTTTGTTCAGCTATAATCGCCATTTTGAGATTTTTTTAAACCTCTGAAAGCACTGTGATCTTTTAAAAACAAGCCCCGACGAGTATTTGGTGCGATTCCGAAGCAGTTTTCTTCAACAGGTAGCAGAAAAAAAATAATCCCCGCAAAACGTCATCCTTTTAAAAGGTGGGTTGCAAACCGAAATTTTTTTTTCCGACCTGATGTCAACAGAAGGTAATGATGAATGAACAGCAAAACTGGAAAGTCCCAGTCGGCAGGTACAGCCATCTTTTCAACAGTCCCCCTGGTAATAAATGTTTGAAATACCACTTTGAAGAACCTCGCGAATGTGGGTATCCATTAAAAAGCCATAACTATGATTGATAGCCGAGCAGTTGTCATGCAGATTGCATAACTTCGGGCGTATAAGTACCGCGAAAAATCGAAAATTAGCTAATTTAGCACCCCCTGAATCCGCATGTTAGAGTTGAAATGGTGAACTTGATCAAACCACATGCAAGAAACCGTAGATTCTTCCCTAAATCATCATCAAATTCCCCACAGTACGGGGAAGGTTGCCCGATAACGGCAGCGAAACCAAAAGGGAAACGTAAACAGAAAATGATCAACCGACAATTGACCACACCACACAAGAAGTACCGCGGCACATTGTATGAGTCCCCGTTTGTGCTGCTGCTCCTTTTTAACATTTCACCATGTTCGAAAGAAAAAAAACACCAGAATAAACACATTTTTCTTTATGCAAGACATTAATTCGAACCATTTGCAGGTTCGCGCCGAGCCGCCGGAAACCCTCGTTGACTTGCGTTGAGTGCCATTCAGCGGCCGCCACGAGCAGTACCTCTTCAAGCACACTCAAGCCCAGTTTGGGCAGTCATTTTATTTCCTTTTCCGCGCATCAAAAGCGAAACTCGAGGCAAATAAAATAAAATTTGCCCACACTTGGCGGAATGGCGGCCGTGGGCCGTGTGTTGCTCCTAATGTTTGCGCCTCGCGCGCACGCGGCCAATGTAAAGTGTATCTATGCCGCGGTATGTTGGTATGTTGATTTTGATTTGTGCCAGCCGTGCTTTGCGTGCGGTATGTGCAAACACAGACACGGGCGCGCGCTCGATGATCATAAAACGTGAGTGGTTCTAAAAATCTAAGTTATTAAATCTTAGCGTTAGGCGCCCCGGCCCCCACCCAACCACCCACCCAGCCACCCAGACTGCACGCGGCACCTGGGGCATAATGTTGGGTGAGCGTGAAGCAAGCGTTTTATGATTTCGGCGTCCTTCGTGCACGGGGGTATTGCACTGAGTTGGGTGCTGTTGCTGCTTCTGCTGCTGTACCAATCCGAAACCGACGTCTAAGCGGTGCCTATCTCTTTGCCGGTGAATTTGCCAACTATGCACGGCTCGTATGAAGGCTGACTGGCGCCAGGAAGCGAGCACCGGTCACGATAGTCGTCTGCAGGCGGCCCATAATATGTTTCATGAATTTTAGTTCAGGAAATTGTACATCATGATGCCGAGACACGGCAACGGATCCGCGAACGCTCGCTGCACCGCACCTTCAACAGTCTGGACTTAGCAGGAACACCAGGCGCCTCCTTTCCGTACCGAGCACCAGGCGTCTCCATTTCGGCCGTTCCGTGCCCTCGGAAAAATCGCTGCCGATCGAAACCATTTAGTGGGCCACTTTCGGTAACCAGCAGTGCGCCAATTAACGATTCGGTTCGAACCTACGCTCCCGAACGAAGGAAGAAAAGAAAAAAAAAGCAAGGGGGGGGAATATGGAAATAAAAAAACAAAACGCCCTGTCGACCGAGCGTGCGGCACGCACATTTAGGCTCAGGGATTTAATCAATTTTTGCTCGCCAAAAAAGCCACCGCCACCGCCAACCGTCGTGGGAAGCTGGGCAGGTGGGCGGGCGGTCGGGAGGAGTTTTATGCAATCATAATTGCCGCCAAGCGGCCTGGCCGAAGACGGTCGGCCGCTTGGCGGCAGGACCATAAAAAGGCACACACGTGTGCCCGCGCACATACACGTGGCCACGTGGTGCGTGGGGATTCTTTTATTGTTGCTACCAGCATACCAGCTCCTTTTCGCGCAAACAAACATAACTTTTGGGGCCGTCGGCGGTTCTGTCCGGTTCTCTGCGAGTGATGCTGCTGGGAGAGTGAGTGGTGTGATAAAGAGAAAAAGACAGAGAGAGAGAGAGAAAGAATGAGAGAGAGTTAGAATGAAAGAGATGCTCAAAAGGGAGCTCCACAAAGAGAGAAAGAGAGAGAGAAATAGAAAGAGAGCGTGAAATGGAGACTCGCAGTGCCAAAGCGAGAGCGAGAGATTGGCCGAGATTTGATGTGGTCCTGTTGCCTGTTGCCATCGAGCCGCGGATCGAGGCTGCTGCTGTTGACGGAGACAACAGTTGGCGTGAAAATGGCGAAAAATAAAATTTTACTATGACGCAATTCAACACACACCAACACACCGACACACCGACAGCCGCCATTCTCGGTAAGCCCCGTTCTTAGGCATTGTGTGCGTGGTTGTGTGTAAGTGTCCCACAACCGAAAGCCAATAATATTAAAGCAAACAAATTCGGCAACTCTCGTCTCGTGTGGTCACGCCGTCGACAAAGAGTCACGCTCAGGCGCACGCGGCAACTCCATGCTCCTTGCTCCATTCCGTGGTGCCACACGCATGCTTTTTAATTAAACCAAATATTTATCTGCGTTCCACCCAGGGTCCTTCTCTCTCTCTCTCTCACTCTCTCTGTCTCTCTTAGTCAGCTTCAAACACTCGCACCCTCGGTTGTTGTTTTAACGGTGGTTTTGGGAAGGAGAAACGGGTTCGTTCGTCCCCGGGGGGATTTAAAAGTCCACCAAAACCACACCACACACCACCAAAGGCTGGGCTGGGTGATCGGGGTCAGTGTTTGGCAGCAGACGCAAAGGGGGCGCGCATTAGACGGTCCGATCACGTAAGAAAACCACCGCTAGGCCATCACTTCCGGACGGAACGGAACCTCTCATTTGGCATAGTCCTTGAGTGGCTGCGCCTGGCGTTCGCGCACTGCGACTCTAAGGCGGAAACGCAAAGGAGCTGGAGCTGGGGCTGGGGCTGGTTGGAAGAAAACAATCGAGCAAAATGCCCGTGGGCCCCACAAGTGTGTGTCTGTGTGTTCACGAGTTGTGGTTTTTCTGGTTCCTCTGGCAAAAGGACGAAACGAAGGCGCGAAGGCGCAACGGCAGATGGTTTGAGATAGGAGGGTGAAAAAGATTCGCTTTTCTATTTGGTCCCTTTTTTTTTTGTCTCGCGTCAGTGCACTCCGCCCCGTGGCAAGTGTTATTCACAATTCGGTCAACATGCTCCATGATTGGGCCCGCAGCTGCCATTGGGTTTTCGCCGACGGTGGGGGGGGAAACCTTTGACATGTATCTAAGGGGGGTCGGCCAGCCCCCCAATCCCAGTATCTCCGTATCTCGTTCGGATCGCATCGCGGTAACTGCATTTCGGTCGCCAAGCCAAGAAACCAAAATCGTAAAGGCGTCGCGTCGCGCGCCGGGCGCGAATCGGAGGTGTCGATGTGTGGGGCGAAGGATGTGCCCCCGGAAGGCTGTTTTGGTTTTTTTTTCTATCTATACAATCTGATGATATTGGGTTTGCTCCCCACGCTCCCGGCAACCTGGCTTCGAATTATCGATGTTTCTCTACCCTCCTCCGAGGTCTGTGGGTTGGTCGATGGCTTTGCGAAATCGGTGAGAAAAGTCGTTCGACGGGAACACGATGCCTGCCCTGGAACGATGAAGGAAAAAAAGGAAAGGCGAGGCTTCAAACATATTCTCACATCACTGACACAATCCACCATCATCACCACGCTATTATCGCACGCCGCGGAACCGAAAATCGCAGACAGCCGAAGAATTGGGTACCGTACGGAGAAGAAATTTTTGCTACTGAACATTTGAATAATGTGCCAAAAAAGAAGGCGTATATCTTCTTTTGGTATTGCTCTTTTAAGATTAAGAACGGTTTTTAAAATTTTGATTTAATCCTGCGGACTGAATTTGAGCATCGCGAAAACAAGTTTAGTGGCAGTTGAAAGCGGCAAGTTTTCGGTTTTTCACACCAGACTGTTTTCGAGCTTGTAAGATAGCATAAACCTCATAATATCGTAAACTAACCAATGATGAACGTAAAGGTTGAGGTATCAGTGGTAAAAATAATAGGGAAATTGCAAAAGTGCTTTCAGAGGATTAAAGACATTCAAAATGGCGATTTTGGCTTAACAAGGAAAGAGCATCGGAGGACTCCAAAAAACGGACTTTCTGATGGAACAGAAAGGTGTGACAAGTTCCTAAAAAAATTATAAACACGTTAATTCTGATCGCCTACTGACAACAAATGATCAATTTGAACGACCAAAATGTAATTTCTAGTATTCCCAAATGGAGGCGCCTGGTGTTCCATGGCCTAGCGCTTCCATGATCCTAAAAGCAAAACTGTTTCAGGATACTATCAAATGACTTGGATGGGAGTTGCTTTTCCCCCGCTGTATTCACCAGATTTGGCTCTTTCCGAATAGCATTCTTTTTCATCGATGGGACATGGGTATTGGCTGACCAGCACTTCGTTTTTTTACGAGGAAGTCGTAATTGGATGACTAACTAGTTTACTTTTAATAAAATTCAGAAGAATTCTTTCATCTGGGAATCAATGATTTTGTAGATAGGTGATAGAAATGTATATCTAGCGAGGAAAAATATTTCGAATAAATTATTGTTTGGCTTTCTATTTAAAAAAAAAGGGTTTTGACTAAAAAAAAAACAGCGGGTTTAAGCTTATACACCTGGTAAGCTGTTAACCGAAATATAAGAGGCGATTCGCGTTAGAGTGCCCGCTGGTTCCGAACAAAATGAATTTTCGAGCAAAGAATGTATACGTTTACCTCCCCCCTACATGCTGGCTTGGTTTGTGACAATGTTGCTGCCCGACTCTTTGTTGCCCGTTTATGTTCCGTGTGCCCGTGTTCTAGAAGTGATCGACAGAAACTCGATGACGATCTTGGCGCCGATAAATAAACTTGGTAAGTGCCAATTAAATAAATGGGTTCATTTTATGGCGCCATCCGTTGATGGATTTTACTGTGATTGCTTCAAATACCGAGCGGCTGCTAACGAGGCTGCGCTCCCGATATGTGACGGGTAATGGTAGCCGTAATTTTCGTTCGTTGAGATTCGCAAGATGTGAGCCGGTCACACAGCCAGGAAGTGTTGATCGTGTGGCCCTGGTGTCAGTAGTGTACCGTTCAGGCCATCACGCATCAAGTTCACAAGCAAAACAATTCGAAATAATACCAAATCCGCGTTGGCAGAGGACGACAATGGCGACACACTGTTACTGCTGCTCATCAAATCCGTTCGGAACCGTAGCTTTTTAGCGTTCTCCGATGTGATTGATGTTTGCTTCACGCAACAAAAAAAATGCGACGTAGTAGTGGGATAGACAGCAAGGACGAAGAAGTATCCCGTTGGCCGGCGGCGGGGTTTTGGTGATTGCGGTTTTGGAACCGTAAACGGTGGCTTTACCCGAACTGCCGGCCTGTGTCTGGTTTGTTTTACGTACCGCTACCGCTGAAGGTCGGGACACCATCCCCTCATCCACCCTGCACGAAATTGAGGAATTTCAATTTCGACGAGGGATTCCATACCTCGTGGCCCCTTTTTACTATTTGGGCCGTTCAAGCCCGAATTGACCAACCTCCGTGTGGTCGGCACAATTTCAAAAAGGGATTATGCGACTAAAGGGCAAGCCTGGAACCTGACCTCGAAAGAACTAAAGAGAGGGATGGAAAAGGTGAGCAAGAGTAGCCCGATGTGGTCGATCGATCAGATTGCTGCCTGTTGCTGGGATGCTTAGTCGGTTTCTGTAACCATAAACTAAGACCCGGCCCGCGGTGTCCGGCCGTTCGGAAGTATCATCTCTCCTGCCGGGCGGGAAGATCTCAGGGAAAGCGCAAAATGCTAAAGAACACTGGCATGTGGTCAGGGGTGTAATTGAACACCGTTCGAAGAGTGATTGATAGCACGCGGCCCCCTTCGACAGTATTTGTCCAGGGAAGGCCACAGGGACTCTTCCGTTGACATACCGGTTCATACGTCAATCCGCGGCAAGCACTGCGAATGCAGCCTCGGGGCAGCCCATCGATCAGAGCTACGCGACCGCCGAGTGGGACCCCGACTGTCAAATACGAACGCTGGCGGTGCTAGAACAATGAAGGCAGAGCGATTGGCAGGCATCTAACCCCGTCAATTATCGAGTGGAGGCCCCTTTTCGACGCTTCCGATTCTTGCGACGAGTGCCGGTCCTTGAGGTAAAAACGCGGGATTGTTCCACGTATCCCACGTATACTGGCGAATTTCACACGCCACATGACAGTATGTTGAGTGTCAACACATACGGGGGCGCACTGGGAACATCGCGCTACTTCAAATCAAATCAAATTATGTCGCTGACATGATGCTCTCCAGAGCGCACGACGATTGAGCTAGAGAGACCGCATCGCCAAGGGATAACCCGTGGCGAGTTGCATTCTGGAGAGCACCGAAGGGCAACTGACGACTCGCTAAGAGACTATTCTTACCACTCTGTTGCTGGAACTGCTGCCTGATACCTGATGACAAAATCCCCGGAAGTTTCAATACTTTTTTAACAGACCATTTGTCATCATGACATGACTAGCTTTAATAATTTAAGTAACAATTTTTAATACAACAATTTTATTCTAAATAAAGCTATACTGGATAATCTCCACGTTAAGGCTCCACCGAAAAGAATCCGTACGAAATGGCAAAGTGGCAAACAACACGCCAACCATCGAAGCATCCTTTCGCCCTTGACGTGCTGTGGTCGAGGTGGCCGGGCTTAAGCAATCACATCACACACCGGCGGTATGAGAAAGGTTAAGTTTAATCCTGTTACGGGGGTTGGGCCGAATTCCGGGGGGGAGGGTGTAAAATTTCTTGCTGACTTTTCCCCTCCTTCTGCCAAAGTATTCTTCGTCCTGACTGGCTTGTCCGACTGGGCTTATCTGGCTGGGCAAAAGGTGTCGTAATGGCGCCATGGGAGCTGAAATCGACGAACCATCAAATTCCGTTTCGATTCATCCTGGCTGGCCTTCACAATCAGCTCGGGCACGACGATCGGAAAAAAAATGTTGCTCGGCGTCGGCAGTCGTCGAATAGCACATCACCGAAAGTGATGGTAGCGCTGTTGCTAACTCGAACGTGTAACGATGACGGGACGAAGCAGAGTGGCGTGAAAGCATAACACTCAACCCCGTACGATTTGATTAGCCTACCGAATGGGGCACCTTCTCGATGGGGTTGCAACTTTGAACGCCGTTGCCCCGTTGCGGAACCGCTCATCCGATTCGACATTCGACAAAGTCAAACGTAACAACAAGTTGTGTTGGCACGGTTTACTTTTTCGTGTAGTTTGTCGAGCAGCAGCTCGTTTTATGTTCGCAAAATCAGTTCGGGGCCGATTTTGTTAATCACTTGCTTCAAATAAAAAGTGCTCGAAACTGCTCGATTGAACTGCTCGAAACTGCTCGAAACTGCTCGAAACTGCTCGATTGGATTATTTGCGATAAGTGAGTGATTAGGGGGGGTTGGGGGTTAGAGGAAAGGCGGTGTCCATCAGCTTAGCCAGGTTTGCAGTTTGCTTTAATCGGATTTGCTCGTCACGTCACTCTTTGGCCCTGGCGTCTAGTGTCTAGTGTTTGCACTCAAACAAACAGGCGGTCAAGTGTATCACGCATTTTTGTTTGTTGCCATCATCAGATTTCCATTATGATTTATAGCGCGCGCACGTTGATTGGCGTGTAAGACGTGCTGCGCTCGGTTCCCCCATTGGGAGGGGCAGACCTGTTCTCGTACTACTTCCCTTACTCCGTGGGCGTGTTTGTGTATCGGGTTTCGAGCCTTCACTAGCTCTCCCATCCCCCACACCCACTCAGGCTAAACAATTACTTTCGACATAAATTCTGCCACGCCATCCACAAGTACCGGAAACGGACCTAAAGGGCCGTCGCGTTGTGTCAACTGTTGAGCCTGCCATTGAGCGTTTCGCCTCGGCCTCGGCATCCTTTTTTTCCGCCAGCACCCGGAACTGAACGCTCTGCTCGACGTTCTTTCGCTGGGCACGCACGCCAAGCAACACGCCACGGGGAGGGCAGCAAAAACCGTGGGGGATGGTCGCACGGAACGAATGAATCAATAAACGGTACACACGCAGAGAAGCCAGGGTCTGCCAGTTTGCTTTAGAGCCGTGCAACACCAACCGCCGCCAGTCGGAACGGCGAAACCGTTTCGGCCACCCAATTTAACCTGCCTGTGCCTGTTTTGGTTTGGGGGGGATGGATTACAAAAGATATTACAACGCCCGGTCCTGCACCTCGAGCCGTGAAGCCTCGCTCTCAATAAAATTGCTCAAACGCACACCACGCCACTTCAAAGAATTTTAATTAATGATGTTCGCCAACGCGACGCGGCTCCTGATCGGCCAGCATCGTGAGTCCGTGCATGTTGCTCGTGACGTGCCACGTGCGCTGAACGTGTTCGCCCAAAACTGTCAAGCATACTTCGCCGCCAGCCGACGTCTTGCTCTGGCTTCGGGCAAACTTCCAGAGCTAGCAGCCGTTTCACTTCATATTTTACCGTTCAATTTCTGACGATTTACAATCCATTGGAAAATACCAACCAGGCAACGTATAATTTAATTTCGCTTCATCGAAAGTATTTGAAATGTTTAGAACAATCGTTTAAACTTAAAAGTGTACTTAACAATTTTTAGTCAAGACAAAAAAGTGAAGCATAACTTTTGAAATCACCTCGATTTGTTTGCTTTACTGTTAGAAAATCCGGTTTCTAGCGGGTGTAGGCAAAGATTGAAGTCACTTTCGTATTTTTAGTTAAGCTGAGCAGGATTCTCGAGCCCCCGAGTATGATGACGATCCCTTTGACGGATGTAGATTAAAAGATTGACGGATTGATTTGACTGATGAAGATTAAAGGAAGGTTTGATGGATGAAGATTAAAATTTAAAATACCATCACTAGTTTAGCACGGCAACGGAGTGAAACGGTGACGTACGGTGATGGCCCAAAGATGGAGCTGCTGTTTAAGGAGGTGCTGGTAGCAAGTAAATGTATCCTTCCGCACGCAACTTTTGTTCGGCGTTTGGCGCAACGGTTCGCCCGCTGAATTGTTGGCACAACTCACGGCATCATAAAACTACGCGCGTCGAATCGAGTTGAGCTTACTACCTTGTTTCGTTTCGTTTCTATTTTGTCCTTCCCAGAAAATGCCATAAATTCTGCTAAAAATTCTGCTAAATGTCGATAACTCCACCTCGGTAAGCATCCTTGCTTCCAGTCATTTTGTGAGCTAATTTTCGTTATCTTGTTCAAACTCTTCGTCCACTACTTTCAGCTCTAGTATTTCTCATTTTTTATGCGTCGTTTATTCGGAGATCTAAATTGTCCCTTTAGCACCCTTTCACGCATCGTTGAAGTATATATTTAGTTAGCGGTGTTGAACTCAAGCAGGCATTTCAACGGCAACGACCGTCTGATTGCTTCTCAGGCTCCGGGACACCACACCACTCCCACCCACACGCAACAGACTCGTTCCACTCGGCGGAAGGTATTACGCTTCGTGATGAATCGCCAGGATCAGTATGCAAACGGTGTGAACGTACCGGTACGGCGCTATCACTGGTTGGGCACTGAACAGAAACTGGTGTTGACAGGTCGCTAACACGCGCGCCAAAACCGACTACCGACACCGAGGACCGAGGCAAAGCTCCTGGACCGGGATGTGCTTCTGGTGACTTTCTCAATTATGGTCAAATAGCTGACCGTTTTACGGTTATTTACGGAGACCCTGGGAGACCGGTTGGACTCGGAGGCTTAAATTGTGTCACGCTTTATAACGAAATCGAAATAACTCGATGAACCCCCACGGGGGGGGCCCAGTTTGCTACGTTCGTCACGCCTTTCGGAGCTGAGATCTTCATGGTAGGAACCGATACGGAAAAAAAGAGGCGAGAAGGCAATGGATCAGTATGACCTGTCAGACTGATGGGAGGCCTCGGGGATGGAACTCGACTGTACGTCATCCACCTTTCACCTCAACTCCTCGGTTGACTCGAGAGCTGACCGCGGGGAATACTAGACTACGGCCAGGGCCAGGGAATGTCCAGGACGTGCGGTGAGCCATCGCCGTCAAGAATGCGAATGCGTAATATCTGTTTAATTATGCCGAAAGCGCGAACCGGACCAGAAACGGTGCCGGTGGTGAGTTGATAAACTCAAACCACTCAACAGTTTGGAATGTGAGCGAGGTGGAGTACAGGAGTGCGAAACTAAAACCCACGCTACACGCATCAGCACACACCACACGGCTATTATTCGCACTCCGACTCCGATCTGCCGCAGAGATAGCGAGGTGCGCGTTAACCGAAAGCGATTATGGTCACACTCCACTGTTTTGGTTGGTTGAGGTGAAATTAAATTTATTTCCGCAACACGCGGCAGCCATGATCTGGTTTTTGGCAAGCTTATTCCATTCCTAGTTCATCGTTTATTCACAGCACATCGCGCATCTAGGTGTGCCTTAAAAGAACGCACTGGGCCGTATCTAGGTGTTCTACGTCTAGATTTGGACATCTAGACGAAGACTTCCCATCGTCCCAGAGCGCAGAACCACTTTCGAGCAGTTCGAGTAGCATTCAGAAGATGGTGTCAGATTTCCCGAATGTCAAAAAGTCACGCATTTTGTAAACAAAGCTAGCTCACATTTGCCATTTGTGTCCGGTCCGAAGGCAGAGTTAGTGTTGGTATGTGACCTTGGCAGGAAACCAAGCTGTGCGTTATTACCAACAAACCTGACAGTAGTTAGTGCCTTTTTCGTGGTTGCCACACGGCACACGGAACTAACTGTTGAGCGTCCTCTCCATGTCCTCCAGCTACTTTCGGGAATACATTTTCGTGCTCAATCGGCATCGTTTATCATGTTCATGCTCGTTGACGTTGACGCGGTAAAACTGGCCATAAAATGAAGTAACGAAATCATTTTGGTCGAGCGTGGAGGAACTTTAATACCCATAGCCCCACCTCGGACCACTCGCTTCTGCTACCTCAAGTCCGAGGAACCTTTACTGCGATTTATAAGCGATTGCGTTAATTATGTAAAGCGTACCTATAGAGGGGGTCTCCGTTCAACACGTAGCTCCTGTGCAGCATGTGGCAGCATACATTGTGAACTCCATTAGGATTAGGTGAAGGAGTAATGGAAGAGAGACTCCACGACCCAGAAGTTCCCGAGCACACGTTCCCGAGTTGTTGCTACTCCTCGTGTTGCTCTCCGGTTTCTTTTACCCCAAACATAAATATTGTTTCGATAATGGAACTCGGAACGGAACCACCCACCACTGCACAAGGCGCAAGGTATTGCAACCTTCGTGAACCGCAGACAGTTCGAGGTCACCCAGCCCGTCCCCGCACCCAGCGGGTCCGCTCCTCTATCTCCATCGTTCGGTCGGTTCAACATGTGGCCAAGCGGCGAACAACGTGGCCCTCGTGAGCATCCGTGTGCCGGGGAAAGCGGGGCCACGGGGTAAATGAAGAGGTGCCCGGGGGTCATCGTGTAATAAAAGTAGTCAGTGTATAGTGAAAGGTCAAACCCCGGAGAGACGTTTTGCTGATGGTTCGCCATTCGCCACTGATATCTTTTCTCGCGCGCCCGGACGTTGGAAAACGCGGCAACTGCGTCATCGCCACAGTGGTCAGTGGAATTTAGAGAGAAGAGAGAGAGAGAGAGAGAGAGAGAAAGAGAGAGAGAGAGAGAGAGAGAGAGAGAGCCATTTTGAAGCAGTGCTGGCGAGGTTGTCGAGGTCTTTTAGCGCTTGTTTTCCTATTATTTCTTCAGCTTCACCTTGGCAGAACTTTTCGGTCCGCTCAATGTTTGTCAGCTCACCGCACTCTATAAGTTGCCCTTTTCCCAGACAGCACCCAGCCTTTGTGTGCTACCTTTGCGCAAAGTACACGTGGGCGTAGGTACGATGCGTGGGTGGTGAATTCTTTCGTCCTGAACTTTACGCTTCGCAAACAATCGGGGGCGGGTGGATCGGGTGATGTTTTGCTTAGCCCCCTAAAGCTGAAGTAAAGTTAGGGCTCTCCCTCTGTCTCTCGAACGAGATCGTGCTCTGTCCTACTCTGTATCGCTTTCGCTCGCAAACCCATAGGGCACGGTCATGCAGCAATAACCAGAAGTAGCTGGAAGAGCTACAGACGTCTCACTGTGGGCAGCGGAGCGAGAGGCATGAGTTTTGCGCTGCTGATTTGCTGACGTCGCGACATCCGAGAAGTCAGGAGAGCGCTACCCGCTACGCATCATTATCCTTTCGTGAATTGTCTCTGCGATTCAGCGACGCGAGACCTGGACACTGGAGACGAGTTATAAATAACCCCCCCCCTTCGGTAATTGCGCGATGATGGTCAATTCGATCCCCAATTCGTCTTCGGTCCTGTTCTCGTCCTGTTTTGGGGGCGGCGAGTCACCGGACGAGTTAACCTCTACGTCTTCCACTGTGTTGTGAATGTGTTAATTAAACTAAAATTAAAATCACATTCCGATGAACCGCAGACAATCAGATTAATTGTCTGCAATTGTGGTCGGAGCAGTTTGGTTGACATCATCATCGATCAATGGCGTATTGTGGAGAACCCGGAAAACTGACTTGACGGAAACGAAGAATTAAGGCTGTACTCAAACCACAAATTCTGCAAACCGTTTCGTCGTTACATTAATCCAAACCGGTGTCGGGTTGCGGCCAACACTGACCCACAAGCAGTTGTTCGGCTGGGGGATCCTTCGTTGCGGTGCAGGCACTCACGGAAGACGTCAGAATTGTGCTTCCGTGAACTCACTCACGTTTCTCATGGTATCTCGTGGATGGAGATCCCTCTACGTGTTGCGTTTGCTTTGGGCGCGTGAGTGTGTTGTGAACAATTACGGGGAGTGCGAGGGGGCTGACGCAACCCACCCCCAAAGGAATTGTGCCCCCCTTGCTTCGCTATTTGCTGAAAAAATAGCTTTTCCCCAATCCTCTCACTCTGTTGCTCGCTCTCTCACATCATTGCGCTCAAATGTTTTATCCTTTTTGTTTTTTTTTTGCGTGAGCTTAATTTTCGTAATACATTCGCAGAGAGGGAACGAGATAGAGTCGTGTTCGCCTACTTGTAGCCTGATCCTGGCATGCCCTGGTTAATATGGGCTCTAGAGACTATCGGGCGGTCTTCGTAGCAATCATCAAAACAAGTTGTTACAGGATGTTTTGATGATTGCTACGAAGGTCTAGCGCAGGTAACTAAAATCTTTATGTTTTGAGTGCAACGACACTCACTCAGCGTCCTTTCGAAAGGCCTAATACCAGGCCTACAAGCTACGATCAGACGTCAGACAGGCTTCGCCTTCTCACCGGACCGCCGGAGTTTTCCCCAAAACCGCGTGAAATTAGTCAGCTGAGATCATACTCTAACAGTCTGCTGCAAAAAGGGCACCCTTGACTCCCACGTCTGGGCGGGGGCGTGGGGCGCAGCTCGTTTGTTATCGTCCTTGGTCCCGTGGTCGGCCGTGTTCGGCATGATGTTGGTTTTTTTTGCCTTCTCATTTTTTACATACCTTTTTTCCCCCTCTCAACTCAACAAGCAAAAAAAAAAAGGACACACAAACCACCCAGCCCGGGCCACCCATTGCTTATCGACCCCCGTTGCACTGTCCCAAAGGTGCGGAGCTCCTCTCCGGGAGCGGGATTTTCGATTATCGTCTCAAGACCATGACGTGCTTTATGAATATAGATTGCTTTCTTCATTTTCTACGTTCACCATCACGCGCCACGAAGGCGACTGCTGCAACATACCCCGGACTGCCACGCCCTGGGTGTGATATCGCACCCAGCCGAGGATTCGGTGTGCCTTCGCCTCCAAGGGGCGCCGCCTTGCGAACGCAAAATATGGTTTGTGGTAGAGAGTGGTCTTCTTGTTCGTCTTCGCTTTTCGCGCCTTTCTTTTCCAGCACAGCCCAACGAAAATAGCCTATAAGTAAACACACGCAAACACAGACTGCTGGTGGTGCTGGTTGTATGTGCGGCCAGGTGGCCAGCCGTGTACCGGACAGATAAAAGCGCTATGGCTTCGGGGTTCGATGAAAAATTAAAACAGCATCCAAGGATCGCGAGTAGCCTACGACATCCGACGTCCGCCTGGAAACGTTGGACGATGAAGGATTTTCTCTCAACGTGGCCAGCGCTAGCCTTAAGAACCGTGACGAGCTGATGTTCCCCTGTTACTTCATGCAACGTGCAGCATAATTTCAGGCGTAATTATCGACCGAAACCGAACAAATTAACTTTTTCCGCTTAGTTCACTTGCAACCGAAACTTGTTAGCGAAACTTGGATAAACTGCAGCTGCAGTGGCAGAAACTTCCTTATGCTTCCTTATTACTTTTTACATAAACCGTCGCGCGCTCAAATCGATTAGAGCTTGCCCGCCCGATCGAGTTAGGGGTCAATCGCTGAGGTGTTTTTCCTGCTTCGATGCTTATGGGGCCGGGTTGGGACTTCCAAAACCCGCGCAGATCACGCGGCAATCTAATAAACCGTATTATCACCAGCCACCCGATGAAGCCAAGGCGCTGTGGAGATGGAATTTTCTCGCAAACAACACACCGTGAACCGTGCAAATCTTGCTTCGAGCTGCGCGTTGGCGATGTTGGTGTCGATGGTTTGAATAATTCAGCCACCTCCCAGGCGGTGCCTAGCTGACGTTAGCGAACCCCTGCCGTGGGTGGGTGACTGTGGGGGCGCCGTGTGCATGTGTGTGGTTGTAAATTGTTTGTATCACCAGAGTACGGTAACCGCGCGTGGTAATGAAATTATTCCTAGCGCTAGCCGCCTCCCTGTCTCAAAAACAACCTCATTCCCGGGCGGCCTTTACGAAAGGTCGAGCAGGATCGTGTAGGTACCGACCCCCCCCTATCAGGAGGTATCCCTGCCAACGCAATCGCCACCAGCGGCACAGCAAGTAATGAAAATTAAATGCTCTGATGACGACGACGACGACCCACACGTCCGATACCGAAGAGTTTGTGGTTTTCGGAGTAACCACACCGTGGGTCGGGGGAGTTGGGTCGTGTCCTTGCAGCTTATGCTGTTGCTTGCTGGCCGAGTCGGTGGTGAGTCGTGTTGCACTCTGTCCTCCTCGTTATTAGCAATAACGGCTAGGAGCTGCCGTTGTCGCTGGTCATTCAGAGTGGGTCCCGTCAGGGAAGTAATCTCCTAGTCGATGGGCGGTTCATATCACCTACGTCATTTCTTTCACTTTTCCTTCGGCTCTAAATCTTTTCAGTCTAGCTATACTTAGTTAACAATTTCCCCCGACAACTACAACCGAGCCAAGCAGATCTGAGTTGAAACAGAGACTAACGTTCCTAGGAAACTGATTGGTTCACGCTTCAACTGGCTCTTGCTCGCTCCAAGCCCCACAGCTCAGTGGTTTTCCACCTGAAAACCATCAAACACATGCGTAGAGCATAAGGTGGGGGGAGAACATAATTGATTTCTCTATCTCTCACTCTCTCTCTCTCTCTCTCGATGTTGTGCGGAATTTGCAGCACAAACACGGTGGCGCTGACCACAGCAGCAGGCAGTCGATTCAGCAGGACTGGAATCGATTGACCCATTTCAAAAAACGCACCCGGTCAATGAATTCCGCACAAAAGAGGCGGAATCAGGGCGCCTGCCGTGGGTGTGGCTGCCCATCCTGGCCCCTCACTACGCTCACCTCTCTCTCTCTCCCCATCCACCGAACACGAAATTGTCGATGTGATCGATTTATCGGTACACGGTACTTACACGGCGCCACCTCCAGCGTTCCAGGGCCGAACCTGTTTCTTTACACTGGGAATAGAACGGCCGGTGTTGGAGGAGGAGGAGGAGATTTAAAACTTGAATAGATAGAGCAGCACTTCTATCGATCGCCGCGGTCTAACCGATTCTGTTACCTATCAACACAATTACTGGCCACAGCTACTATACTGGGATGTTCAATAAGTTCTTTGCCTCGCTAATAGAAGGTGCAGCTATGATCCTAATTTTTTCTTAATCGAATAATCGCCAACCGATCCTAATCGACTTGTTACAGTATTTTTTTTTTTGCAAAGGAAAAAAATCAAGTATCGTACAGTGATTTAATTCTCTTTTCTGGAAGGTTTAAAAGCAAAAGAAATTTGTGGACGAACGTTGAAAGTGTATAAGGACTCTTCGCCTTCAATTTGGGGGTCAAAAGGAGGGTTTCTGAGTTTAAACCTCTGATTGAGCAGTTTAAATAATATTTTGGCTACAGTATTGGGTTTCAGAAAATTGTGCTTCAAATCATCACAAAAGGCCAAGGAGTGGTGTGAACCCGAAATGAGTTCGTCCAGAAATTGCATAGAAAGATGTTCCCGTCAGTTTCGTGGGATGAAATTTTGTATTGCAGGTTGCTCTCAAACTGGTAAAACAATAAATTTTTATTATTAATATCACATTCTAGACGTTCAGAATGTAAAAATTCGTAAAAACGAACCGGATGGAGGAAGGAAAAACTCCTCTTCCATCAGGGCAATGCACGGATTTGTTTTTCTGATCGAGGCAAAACACTTATTAAACAGCCTAGCACTGTTGTAGACCCTCTGCAGTTTGAGGTTTGCACGTCGGCCACCATCGTCAAGCTCCTGTTTTGATCGGGAGGTTTCCCGGAAGCGGGTCCATGCGGTGATGGATACGCTTAACACAAGAGTTACAGAAGACATCGCTGAGCTGTAAATTACCTGATGCCCTGCGGTTTCCAGGGACAGTCCCGCAATCTTCGAGCTTTTGGGCTTCGAGCCCACAGCATGCGACCTGCGAAGCGTACGCGTTAGCTCCTGGACCGGGCCGTTGCCTCCGTAACAAGCTTAATCTGTTCGCCGTGAGGGCTGTAAAGGAGTGGGCGCTCGAGTGCGGCAGGGATAAACTTTACCATTTCCTTTCTTTCGCCACGGTCGGTCGCTTCTACGCTCAGCCGGCGGGTCGTTGGCAGCAACCGTTGTTGCTGTTGATGGAACCTTCTAGAACCCGGAATTTTGGGAAGGTTTGGGCCGACGCAGTGACGTCGAGCGCGGTTGACTGGTTGCCAAAACTTTGAACGCCCGCGTTGGGGAGGATATGGGACGGCCGGAAGCAGGACACCGTTCATTAGTGACAGCTCGGACAATTTGCTCCCGCTGCTGCTGCTGGGTTGGGGAATGAGTAACTAATAATTGACTGGACCAACTGCGGACCGGACCGAGATGCCGGGTATGTGTAATTAGCCTTATCCGATGCTCTCTCTCACAGCACACTGGGCTGGGCTTTAGTGGTCGGAGGTACTCTAGTGGCACCAGCTGTCCACCTGTCTCTGTCAGTTCTAGCTCCTGCGGTCATTGACGGCGGCCCAACCGTTACCATAAATCGTGGGGTGAGGCTCGTGGAGCAGCATCGCCATTACGTGACTAGCCCCGAATGTAAAACCACAATGCTGAGCCCGGTGCGACCTCAGTCAGTCGGACGAACGGACACACGTCTCCCGTCAGGGTGAAGGATCTCAGCACGCAGGACGGCTCCTGCTCCCCGTGCGATGGGCGTTCATTAAATGTTACTTTCGCAGCGCTTCGGGCAGCGTGCAGCTTTTGGAGTTTCGTCCTGTAAGTGGGTGGGGGGGTTGTGGGCGGTGACCTTTGCTGTTCAAATGGCGGTCAGACGAAGGCTGAAGGCACGCACACTTATCGGTGACGTCCATCGGCCGCCCGGAATTGTCATCCGCTCGGCAACAGGCTGCGTTCGTTCACAGCCAGCTCCCATCAGCGATGGTATTATTTTTAATTTGCTCTAGCCGCCTTTTTTTTTCGGATGCCCCACTTCCGCCGCCGCTTATGAATAACCAATGGCGCTTAATAGGTGCCGCTTGCCGCTGTGTAATGTAATGTACACTTTTTGTTCGCGAGAGGGATAATGTAACCCGGGACAGGCTTGAAAAAGGGGTTCCCGATGGAAGCAGGGAAGCCATCATTAGGGTTTGAAGTGCGCGAATCAACTGATAACGGAGCCACTCTGGACCCCGGGTTGGTTCCTTTCCCAACAGACGCCTTTCCTTTTTATTCCTGTTTTGGCCACCAACGACAAAACAGACACGACCGACAGACAGACAGACAGAGCAAACAAAGAAAACAGGGATACAATGGATCCATATTTTCCGTGCCTTCTAATGTGTGCGCTCGCTCTCTCTCTCTCTCTCTCTCTCTCTCTCTCTGTCTCTTTCTCTCGGAGCTTGAGAACCACTTAAGAGCTGTAAGGCCACGTGGGCACAACAGCAACGACTCATGACTGCCTTGGGGCCCCGTCCTCATCGACAGCATAAAGAACCACTTCACAATAACGCCCCCCCACTCGAGAGTGGGCGCTTGAGCGTGTAGTTGCATCGCACACCTGCCTGCGGAAGGACGAACTGCTCCTTGCCGTTGCTGCAGAGCGGCGAACTGTGATTGACACATGCATAATAAATGCATCCTTCATCTTTTTTCATTTGCCAAGCGCAAAAAAAAAACCGGGCGGCACACAACAGAACAGAGAGAAGGGCAGCATAACACAAAAAAAAAAAAAAAACAAAGCGACACAACCTCGACCGGGAATCCGGGAAAACATTGGAACAATTGGTGTGCCGGGTTTTTTTCTCTTTCGGTTCCTTTGGATACGGCCCACAACCGAAAGCGTTTTCAATAAGTCAACACCCCGAGTCACCACGAGGCCTACACATCAATGGACTGGCACCGCTGGGTCCTGGCGGGCACGAAGCATCAAAGGGAGCAGTCCGGAAAGCACTGTTCACTGGCGGTTCCCCAACTCGGTGTCGGAATTGTCGATCTAAAGAGCTGTTATATGAACCGAATAATTCTCGCTCTTGCTTGCGCGAAGCCGATGCTGAAATTTTAACACGATGTGCTTCGGGTACTTTGTCACACGATTGAGTCGGCTGAGCCGGAATAAAACCGGCAGAAACCCCCCCCCCCCCCCCAAAATGGTCTGTGTTCTGATCAGTTTGGACAAAATACTGGGGAGGGAACAGCAGCCGGCTTTTCGGAGCCCATTTGTTAAGAAATCAGGCTCATCGAAAAACAAAAAACTAACCAGGCACAATAATAATAATATAAAAAGAATGTATTAATAATAATATAATAATTTCAGCTAGAAGAAAAAAAAACAGTTGTTAAATGTGAGAAAACACCCAACAACAGCAGGGCTACACGGCTACGGGGGACAACAAAGAATTAATTTAGAGTTTTTGTGATGTGATTTTGTATGTCTGAGGAGGGAGAATTTTTCATACAGCGCTGAGGAGCGCTGTTGAGCGAAGGATCTGTGTGATTGGACCGTACGATAAGCGTGCACACAGCAACTACACAACAAAGGAACCCTTTCCGCACGTTCCCGTGAGCGTTGTGACTTCGAGCCACAGCAACACTCTCAACAAGTGTTTGATCTGTTGATCGTCTGTGTGCTCCTTTCTTTTCTTTTTTTTTGGGGAGGTGGAATGGGCGTTTTCGTTTTCGTTCGCTGGGTCTTCTGTTGATTATTTAGCTGGAGCGTGGCCAACTGGCGGTGGAACATTTCCTCGAGCATTTCCAGGACGAAAGAGCATGGCTGCTCGCCAAGCGCGAAGAGAGAACAAGAGAACAACCCGCAAAGGGAAAAGCCTCGCCACCGAAGCAAAGGACGACGGCGACGTCTGGTTCACATTTTCCCCCAAGCCCCCCCCCCCCCCCTCCTCACCACCCCACTAATAATTGCATCGACACCCGGCCCCGCGCGCGAAATCCTGAAGCTACCCGCGCTACCCGAGTGTGATGATCCTTTTTTTTTAAGCGGATCATCTCGAGCGCAAGCAAAAGATGGGGAGCGAGATGGGGGCCCACGGGAGGGGGGGGGTCTGGTTCAGGAAGCAGGAAAATCGAAAATTAGCTACAGGCCTAGTCTTGGGCGTCGCGTAAATCCACGCAAGGCCTCGCAAAAGGGAGAGAAAAAAAAAAAGCTGCCTCAATCGGGGGGGAGGCGGACTGGGTGTGAACCAGGAACGAAACGGAAAACAAGCAACAGCCCGGCGGTGGTGATGGTGCCGGATACAATGCAATGTTGGAGGTCCACTCGGCCCGAACGAAAATGGCCCGCGGTCTCCCCGTCGCGGAAATTGCGTTGGTGGGTGGAAAGCATGGGAGGCAGGTAATAGTGCCCGGGAAGGCGGCCTGGGGAGGGCTGGCGAACGGGGAGGGGGGGAACCAAATCGCGTATCCGCATGATGGCGGCGGCGCGAGCGTGGAGCGTGAAAGAAAATGGCAAAATCGTGACACGGGCTCCTCGACCCGCTACGGCCCGATTCGTGGGGTGGGCTGAGGAGGAAGGGTGGACGGGGACGGGGTGGGTCCATTTCAGGCGCTTTTCCGCCGCTCATGAATCCTTGGCCCGTTACGTTCCCGCTCGATGCATATTGATTGCCTAAAGCTCACCGTCACCGTCACCGTTCCGTGTCTTTCGTTCTCCCATTTCAACGCGGCCCAAGGTGATGGAAAGGGCGGCCAACAGCAGGAACAGGAACTCGAGAACTGGAATAAAACATGACGGAACGCATACAGAGATGTGGAAATGTAGAGCGGACCTGACGCTACTCCCTGACATCCTTCGGCCGCGTCCTCGGCGCGCTCGGCATCTTCGAGCCCAAAGTTTGCACGAGCCTATCTGTGTGTGGTTGTGTGTGTGTCGTATGCTTTCCTTCGGCACCCACACCCTATCCCCCCCCCCCCCCCCTCCTCTCTCTCGCTCGTTGGCATTCCACACGCCCAAAAATCCCCGCCAGCTAAACGAAGAAAATCTCAAATAATAAAAGAACAGCAATAACTGGCAGCTTAGGCGCTCTCCACACGCGCCCTGCTCTGAGACATCGCCCGGCGTCGTCTTCGTCGTCCTTTTTCGGTGGGGTGGGGTTCATCTGCTGTGCATGATGGCACCTGCAGGCTGCTGGTGGCCGTGCGCTGCCTATATTTTGCGCTTTCCTCATCAACACATTTTTTACGGCCCGACCAACACAGCGGCAGCAGCGTCCCAGGAACCCACCACAGTGCCATTGCGAATGGGATCAGCCCCCGTGTCCTGACACCTTCCCACCAGTCGTGCTCCTCCGTGTGAGAGTAACGACGACGAGACGACGACGGACGACAACACCACCGCTAACGGGGCGGGGAGGGGGTTGGCGGGGGGTCGATAAAGTTTCCCATTAGAGGAAGCCCATCGCCCCATCGCCCCGGCCACCGGCGATGGCCACCAAAAATAATCAAGTTTCGCTTCGTTTTCGGCGCCCCCCCCCCCCAGAAAACAAGGGTTGTAGGGCGAGGCCCGCCCCAGGACATGAGCTGGTAGAGGGAGGAGAAGGGGGCGAAGGGGGTTATGTAGATATGTGGGAACAAGAAACTCCGCGACATGGAATTATTCATTCATTATTCATTGATCATAACATTATCGATGCGGAAGTCAGCCGAAAAAGGACACTCTTCCTGTGGCCCGCCTACCCCGTGTGATAATTGATTCTGCTCCTTATCCGGCAATTACCACTCCCGAGCGCTGATCTTACCCCGCGACACACAGAAAGAAACACTATCTCAGTGTTGCTTTCTGTAACGTTGTGTTTTTACGGACGGACGGTGAACGCCACTCCTGATACATCTCGGTCAAGGGAATTGCGTGACAACGATGAGCGTTAAAGACTATCCTATAAAGCTGGCCCCCCCACTGGGCAGGCGAGCGCGGCTGTTAATTAAATTTCGGACCTCTAGGAAGGCGCTGGACGGAACCGAAACGTCAAAACCGATTAAACGGTAAACAAGGTGGTAAACAGAGTGATCGACCTGACATCACCGTGGCGACATGGGATGGGCCTGATGAAAACCTGACTTTTGACATTTGACCTCCCAACTCGCTTCCGTAATGAGCCATCCCTCCCCCCCCCCCTTGCGGCCAACATCATGTTGCGCTAATTTGCTACGCCAGAAAGTTCAGCTCATATGAGGCTCCGAGCTGAGAGTATCCCTGATACCCGGTTCCGTTAGTTCCACGGTTCCACGGAAGAAGTGGCTACGTCCGGTTTGGGGGGAGTAGAGTTCCGCCGCAACCCCGGCATAGCCTCAGGGCTCAGCTGATGTGCCTGGGCGTCGTCGACCCGAATCGACAACACAGATGGGACAGCAGGATCCCAAGGATTCCCGCGCGTATGGTATTTAACGCGTTTCGGAAATCGCGGTTACTTGCCATGCTGTCTCTCTCTCTCTCTCTCTCGCGCTCTCGGTCTTTCTTTCTCTCTGTCTCTCTCCGAACGAACCACTTCCGCTTCCGTTGCGAGGCAGTGGTTCGTAGGCATGGGGAAATGGGTGCTACCGAGGTGCTAGGGGCTTGGAGTAATTCATAATCGATAACCGATCTCGCTGAGTACCTACCATCTCCATACCATCCCATTCCACTGCACCTTCAACTGTAGGGCATAAGAAATCAATATGTTGTCGAGATCACGAGACGACTACGGCCCGAAGCAATCGAAGGACTATAAGGATTCTCGCATCTTCTGAGCCTAGGCTGGGCTGGGTCTTCCTCCAGACTCAAGGCTGGCCAAGAAGTGTATGTAAGAGAGAATGAGGAGGGAAACTTCATCACATTTGCCAGGACCCACACGTTTGTTGGTCATTTCCAATTCGTATGAAGCGTTCCAGGCGGCTTGCCCAGAAGTCCGGGAATTGTACTTGTGCTCTCGGCTTCCTGGCCAGGTTTGCTCAACTCGCTTAGGTAAAACTCGGTTTCCCGGTCACAGCAGTAGTACATACAGCAGCGATGTCATTGCGCATTCCCCTGGGGGGGTCCTGGGGACGCTCTGTCTTCACAACATACAACAAACATACACACCAGGGCCGTTCTCCGATTGTGCGATACGCGTCCTACGCCCAGGGACCATCGCCATCATCTCGCCAACGCAGCTGCCGATAAATGAATTATACATATATATGTAAATGAGTGACACCCTGCAGCATTGTATCATCCTGCTGTCCACCGTCCGGAGCTGTGTGTGGGGCTGTCTATTTTTTGTGTCTGTCTGCCCGGGTCCTTGCGTTGGCAGAGAATCTCACTTCAGGTCCGGGAATGGTCCGGGTGCCATCAGACCGCCGAGTACCGCTACAGACCGAGTGCCTACTAGCTTCTGCAGTTCGTCTTCATGACTTTCGCCAAGACAATCCATCGTTTAGGATCCGGGTATTTTTCGGGGGAATTAAGTAGACTCCGCCAACAAATTCCTGGTCAGGGTGAAGGCCATCATGAAGCGATGTTTGGCGTTGGTGGTTCTTGGAATTGCCCCGTCGATTCCATTCTCCGAACGATCTGTTGTCAACAGCACACACTCCCACCCACACTAAACACGCGCAGTCACCAAAAAAAACATTATATGTCTCTCTCGTGGCCGACACATTTTTTTAACAAACTCTTGTCATTGTCTTACCTGTCGTTTTTATCATCATCGCCATCTCCGCCACAGACGGGCAGTCCACCGTCAACGTGCAGCTGGTGGTGAAGAAGTACGTCGAGCGGGGCAGCGCCGTGGCGTTGTACTGCGAAAATGATGTGCTGCCCGACATCCTTTACAAGGTAAGTCGTTGTCGTGGTGCTAGCAATACACGGAATCACCCCGGGGAGGGCCTGGGCCCCCACTAATTGGATGGCGTCCGTGGTCAGCTAATGCCTGTATTCGCTTTTCGCGTCCGTAGGTAACGTTCCTGAAGGAGGAGAGCAAGATCTTCGAGTACATCAAGGGACGAAGTCCACCGTACCGGAACTACAGCATACCGGGCGCAGAGATTGACGTAAGTTGTCGTCGGTCGTCCAGCGTGTAGAACCCTTCCATCCTAGATAGACCCTAGATAGGATTTCCAAAACCCAGCAAATTTTCCTGTAGTTCCTCACAAATGTTCGGTCTAGGAGTTAATTCTTGCGGCTTTACAATGGATGGCACTAAATATAAGAAATATTTTTTTAATGAAATATGTGTCCGATAGCTACTGTCATTACGAACCTAACGTAGTATAGATTGTTTGGTCACCTGTTGCAAGCATTTAAACTTGTCAAGTTTTGATCCTAGAAGAGTGTTTTTACAGGGAGCACTTTTTCATTACTGCTTGCACGGCAGAAAAAAGAGATTCTTGTACCGAATCGTCACTGGTGATGAAAAGGGGAGCTAGTATAAAAATCCTAACTGCAAAAAGGCCTGGTGAACCAGGTCCCATCGCAACCAAAGCGAAATATTCACTTTGCAACGGTTATGATGTGCATATGGTGGGATACGAAAAGTGTGGTGCACCATGAGCTTTCAGAACCTCAGGAATTTACTGAAGGACAATCCCATTAACAACATTTAATGCATTTGAAGCAAAGTTCTGGCCATGAAACGACGAGAATGGGATAAAAGATATGATAAGCTGATTTTGCAAAATGACAAATACTTTCATTCAAATGACAATACTTTCATGAGGGTAGTCATGTGTTTTAGGTTCCAGATGACGAATAAAAACCACCCGAATTAACTTATAGACCTGATAGAAACCTCCAGAAATTATTCTTCTTTGGCACTATAGCCGCTGTGCCGTCTTGGCCTGCACCAGAGACATTTTTAATATTCATACTGGTCCATGGTCCACAGTATGAGAAACTTGGTAAACATGTATGGCAGGCCAAGAAACTATTAAACTTTTGCTAGAGTTCCGTGAGTTACTTTGAGCTGCTTTTGAGTGTCTTATGTTCATGAAATATTTCACGCATTTTTTCGCATGTGAACGTTGAAGCCAAATTTCGGCAAGTTTGGTTTTGCCCTCCCAAAATATGGCTAGTTTTTCGGCAACGGATTAAATTTTGACAAAAATGGCACTAGAAGGAGAAGGAAAGGAAACTGAAAAATCAAATCAAAAACAAACGAACTGTCATTTCACTCACTGGAGCTCACGGAATTTTTCGCCCAAAAGCTGCTAGTGTGGACGCTAGCATATCAAAAAACCTGTAGAGAAAACTCATACTGTGGACGAAAAAGACCTATAGAAAAGTTCCACAGAAAACAGTACTCCTATAGGTCGTCGCCACCGTCGTGTTTTATGGATCGAGAGCATCCAAAAAAGGGCCAAATGGGGCGCCACGACAAATCATACTCTCGCGATACGACGCACCGGATGCCATTCCCGCACACCGAAGCAGGGCGGGGGCGGTGGGCCAGATAATGAATGCCGACACCGGGGCCACCTCGCGGTTGGCCCATAAACGCGGGTCCACGCTGTCACTGGCGGAAGCTCGTTACGGGCCTTCGGCTTCTTCGTTTGGAGGGCCCACTCCGGTGGGCCTATTACCAGGCGGACCAGGCGTTCCCACCGGCGTCCACGTAATGGGTTCCACGGTCCGGTCTTAAACCGGACGGAACACCTAAACGGAACATTAGCTTGCCCGACCCGCGCCCCCCGCGCTGCCCAAATTGATTCTCACGTGTTCCGGAAAGAGAACCGGCCCGGGTGCCCTAGGAGTCCCTTTGGAACGCTTCCGGATCATAAACCATTCGCGCGCTATTTATGGCCCCCCCCGCCCGATAATTATCTCCTATTGGGCTCTCTCTTTCTTTCTTCCTCTCGCCCCCTGATAGTGGAAAAAGGTGACTCCGTCGACGCTGACCCTGAAGAACGTGGACTACGATGCGAGCGGTTCGTACTACTGCGAGGTCTCGACCGACACCCCCATCTTCACCAAGGCGTCCAACGACGAAATGCTGCACGTAATGCGTAAGGTTTACCCATCCTAGCGTCGCCTGGTAGCCTCCGCTGACATGGATCACATTTTCTCGTCCTCTCGCCGGACAGTTCCACAGAAAGGGCCACCGACGATCGAGTTCGCGAAGAAGCAGCTCTATTATGGCGACACCCTCATCGCTAATTGCACCACGTCGAGAGCCCGACCGCAGCCACACATAACCTGGCTAATTAACGGCAAACAGGTAACGGCGCAGCGCAACGACGTCGCCTATCACGCCACTCCTCTGACCCGTGTGTCCCGTCCCGGTTCGGGGCGGTTTTCTTTTCTCGACCCCCAGGTGGAGGATGTCCATATCCGGCCGTTACACCACACGTCGAAGAACAGCCACCGGTCGAAGCTGAGCCAGCCATCGTCCGCCGTGCTTCACCACGGGAAGCTCGTCGGCTCCGGGGGCAGCCCGTCCGTCAGTGGCAGCCTGAAGGAGCTGAAGCAGCGAACCAAAGGTAGGCCCCAGTCCCAGTCGTCCAGCAAGTCGTCCGGGGCGCCTCTGGACAAACAATTGACGCTAAATAGGGCTCGCACCACAAGTCACCACAGTCGTTGGTCCTTTTTTTTCCCCCGCTCTGTTGTTGTTTGGTTTTCATTCGGTTTTCTTTCGCCGATTACCGATGGGCCACCGATGGGTCTCGGTTGATTGACAGCGGTCCGGTGGTCAATGACGGTGCTTCGCCGTATCGGCTTTTTGGGGGATGATGACGCAATCCACCGGCTGGAAACTAGTTCTGCCCGGTTCTACGCAAGGAGGGTGACAAGTTTTGTTTCGCGTGCGCCGCTTCGGGAACCATCATCATCATTAAAGAAGGCCCAACGGAGACGGTGGTTCCGTAGTTCCGGGTTCCGGGTTCCGGGGACTTGTTGCGTGGAGTGGACTAAAAACACTTCGTTCCTGGGTCCTGCACGTGAACTTGACACACGCCCGGGAGGACCATAATGAGCGTCGGTGGCGGTGAACGGTAAATGAGATGTAAATAAATGCACTACTGCACGCTACCTTCGGGGACTTCGGAAAGTAGTGTCGTGGCGGCACCGTGAAAGGTATTACACGGTGTGGGTGGGAGGGGGGCAACGGTTCACGTTTCTCGTCACGGAAATCGTGTCGTTATGCATGGATGGATAGTCATCGTTTTTTTTTTCGTCTCTCATAGCAGTCCGCTTGGCTTGATACCGGCCAAGAGGACGTGGTTGAGAGATACAAATAACGGATGGGCTGAAAAGTCCCGAGCCTAACACATAACGGGGTTCTGAGCTTATTGCATTCGTCGTTTTTTCCAGTTGGTACTAACCTTCACAAGAAAGCTACTAATATTTCATCTCATGAATTTGAGAGGGTAATGTTGCTACGAGTGACACTACCTTTCTTATTTTTAACACAATGACAATACAATTGTAAGGATATAAAAAGGGGTGGCTTTAAATTCATGAACAGAAACTTTCGGGAAATTTCGCTCGAACGAAGAAGGTTATCATTTTAAAGGAGGCCTATTTTGAGGCATTCATCATTCATCATCATCGTTCCCTTTGGGATTGCGGCTATTTACTAAGTCTTACTGTGGCGCTACACGAAGCGTGAAAACTGACGTAAAATTAATTATTAATGTCAAACTGTTTACGCTTCGTGTGGCAGCAAAAATCTAAAAACGAAATGTGAAACGTGTTTACGTTCGTGTTTTTGATCCGAGAAAATAGAAATAGAAGAGAAATAAATTGATTTCTGAATATTATTTTCTGTTGTTTTTCTTTTTTATTTTGTTGCTATACCGGCAAATAAGAACTTAAATTATCCTCTGTTTGTAAGCAAAGCGTATGCAAAAAGTATTTACGCTCGGGGTTTACGCCTCGGCCGAGCCGTAAACGTTTTGACAGTAGCGTAGCGTAGTTTGGCATTAATCGTTAATGTCAAAAATATTACGTTACGCATCGGCTGTCGCCACAGTTAGGTATCAAAATAATTGTGATGAAAATGTTTCGATTTAAATCTATTTAAATCTGTCTAATTTTTAATTTGTTAATTTCGAACGTTAGTCTTTAAACGTTTCGAACGTCAGTCTGATTTAGCGGCACTGGGGAACGATTGAGTGGCTCTCGATGTGGAGAGGACGTCAATGAGTAAGGAGAAGTTTGAAAAAAAAAACACATTTTCTACCGTAGGCTTAGGACTTTTCAGCCCATGTGTTAAAATAAATAACCCTCGGTGTCGTGGTATAACCGTATTCGACGTGACAGATTATTTTCTCCTTTTTCCAGTTCCTAGCGTCTTGTTATGGACATCGTTATATCGGCCGGTGCGCTCAGGAGCAATATTTCTAACCCCTTTCTCTCTCTCTCGCTCTCTCTCTAGCCGTGGAGAACGAGCTGCTGCCGAAATCGACGAGCTCAATGGGGCTGGGTGGTGGCAACGGAGGTGGTAGCTACACGGGCGGGGTGTTCGAGATTCAGCCGAACGTGGGCTACAGCTACGACGGTGGCTACAACTACGGCATCAAGATGCACCATCCGGGCCGGGAGCGCAGCGGCGGCAGCACGATCGGTCTAATCAACGGCGCGTTCGGTGGCCCGTCGTACGGCAGCCTGGGGGGGATGGCGGGGCTCGGGGCCCTCGGCGCCGGGCCCCTGCTCGGCGGACCCGGGGCCAGTCCCGATGTCCTGGTGGAGGAGCACGACAAGAAAACCTGGCAACGCAACGACTACTATCACCAGTACTATGACAATAAGCAGCAGCAGCAGCAGCAGCAACACTACGACAACGGCTACCGGAAGCACCGGTAAGTGGGCAGGAGAGGGTGGGCGGGGTTCTATTTGGGGTATGGACCGGGGTGGCAACACCACCAGCACCAGTCAATGGGATCCACGGCGCGTTTTCCGTAGCTGCGCCACGGCAACAGCAACTCTAGCTCTGGGACCTCGAGGACCTACACGGGACCAATACCTTGGCGATGGCCTTGCTAATGCCAAGCAAGTCTTATTAATGCACATCGATGTTGTTGGTAGGCAGAAAATTGTTTACAATTTATTACACTGCGAGCAACGCGCTGGAGCCGGAATTACTGGCTCCAGGACCAGAGATCGAAGCGAATTAGTGGACTGCGCCAGGGACTCTTGTTGTTGCCCTCATCGGTCAGCTGCTCAGCTGACTATCTAGCCGGCGCTAGAAGCTATAACTTATCGAGCTGCCAATTTAAGACGAAGTCGCCCACCAGCCCGCCGTACGGTAGATTGATGGGCGAAAGTCTGTCATTCTGTGCCTAGGATTCTCCACTTTATCTTCACCACCATCCTCCTCCTAGCTACCCCATTCGCAACTTCATTCAGTGAGTTTGTTTGTTGCGAGCTACGTGAGTTTGAATGGTGTTTCGCTCTCTCTCTTGGTTCATTTTTTCGCACCGTTCGCCTTTTTTATGAGTTTCCACGCACCATCGTCCTGTTCGCACACGATTTGCATTTTTTATGCATCTCCGCGGCCCCAACACAACAAGCTGGACGGACGGTCGGTGTGGCACACGAAATAAGCTATTAATTATTAACAACATAAATTTAAAAACCAAATCATCATCAAGTAAGCCCTGTAGCGTACGGGGCCCGCGAAATCAAACTGTGTCCAGAAATAGCCCAGGCGCGGTCCTGTTTTTCGGCTAGCCTTGCCTTGCCACTTGCCCGTTTCGGAACGCAACAACTTCGGTCTCTTTCAGGTCTCACTTTTTTTATTCGGATTTAGGACCAAGCGCAGTCGTAGCGAGCGATGGATTACGGCTTATAGAATAAATTTCACGGCGAGATTGATGTTCATACACTTCATTAGCGACTTACGGACTGCAACTAGTTGTCAGACTTGTGAGAATCACCATCCGAGACCGGGAAAAGTAGCGACAGCTGAGGGTATTAAAATTCAGTACAATTCGGTAGATTCAGTTTCTGCCGTACCGTGTTTACTATTGAGCCCAGCATGTCCATGACTCGAATGGCGCCGTAATTGCCACCGGCAACCGGCATGTAACACCGGACCTACCATACACGAGTAACACGAGTAACGCAAACCGCTTCGAACATCGTGTCGAACATTGTCACACTCGGCGTGTAATTATATCATCACCACCATACACGACGGTAGCGAGCTGGTTTTTTTCCCCGTTTTATTGAAATCCCTGCGGTGCACAGTCTGGCAGAAGGTTTAATTAATGGCCCCCGCACCGCACAAGCGTTTGACGTCGTCCGAGAGAGAGAGTTGCGGAGGCGACCACTCATCTCGTATTTTGCTATCTTCTCACGTATTTCCTTTCTCTCTCTCTTTTGCAGTAACTCTTACGAACACAAGTACAGGCGGCACGTGATCGACGGTGAAAACCGCAAGAGCCATCGGGTGTCGGCGAGCTACAGCCAACTATCGCTTCGCATCACCGAGGCGCTGACGAACAACCTGGGCCGGATAGAGATCACCTGTCTGGCCACGATTCCTGCCCATGTCGAGCCAGGCGAGCAGTACGCCGACTACAAGACGTCCCTCATCAAGCGTGAGTATCCAAGACCCGCCTTCCAAGCTGAGGAACACCTGACCAGACCTTGGAACTTTTGTGTCCAAGTTGGGATTGGGAAAGATTTTGGAATCCGGAAACGGAACAGTTTGGACACTCCGACAGAATGCACCTTTGTGGCCGATGTGGTCAATGCTCTCACTTCCACCGTTCGCGCCACCTTTCCGGAGTTTCTCAATTCCGGACCTGGTGTAAGATCGGAGGTGCTTCCCGTGGAATTGCTTTGAACAAATGCCAAGAACTGACAAAGTGAAACCCAAACATGCCAACTACGTGCCGTTTACTTTCGTTCGCAGAGTATGCGATCGTCAGCTCTACAACGCCAAGCACCGTCAAGGGTACGCCTGGCATCATGCCTTTTGCCCGTTCCTGATGGAATTCACGTTGGAATGGGCGCGACATTCGCAGACCTTCCGCCTAGCCCAGAGAGAGAGCGAGAGAGAGCAAGAGAGTGGCACAAGAATGCAGAGCTACCTATCGAGTCCCCGACCCCCAGCCGGGGAACTTTTTGTGACTTGGAACGGTGGCTCCGTAGCACATCGCAATAACTTTTCATGTACTCGGTGTCGTCCACCCGTCCGTGTGGAGTCTGTTGGCAAGACCTGGCCGGTTCCATCAATGGAAAGTTTCTACTATTTTTGCGACGCCAGCACACCAGCAACAAGTGCTCACTACACCAACACTGTTTACTTGTACACGACACGCGAAACCAAGCGACCAGTAATACTACTTCCAACTCCTACATGGAAGTACCTACATGTGTGGAACCATGGCTTATTTCATATCTCGGTCGCGAAGTACTGTTTCCGAACAGTTATGACAACCTCCAGGCGGCCTCCAGGAACCTGCGGCAGCAACCTGTCAAAGCATATAGATGACAGGGGTATCTTTCAAGGTTCCGAACTCGCTCTCGGGTAGGGTCGGGAGCAGAGAACTGAAGTTATTCAACTGTCTCCACCGTTCTTTCTATCCCTTTTCCCGAACCTTTCCGACCTGAAGTAAATCGTAGACGAGTAAGGGCAAAAAGTCTGTCAACGGTAACGGGTTTTCCTCGAGTTCAGCGAGTATTTTAATATTTTTTTCTGCCGTATTTCTGCCTAGGATTGGGTTTTAGTTTACGAAGAACAGGGCGCGATGCTGTTGTGCAGCGTATACACCTCGCCAGACTCCGGTGGATTGGTCATGTCATGAGAATAGCAGAGGGCGAACCAGCCCGCAAATTCTTCTTCGGTCGTCCAGTATAATCAACACCTACGCAGACAAATAGTAAAGCTGTCTTTTCATGAAAACAAAATCTTGTTGCTGTTGCTATCCGTGCTGTTACCAAAGAACAAGGAACTCCGTACATACACAGCTCCTGTTTGGTCGGAGAGGGATGTTCTCAATCTATGTATTTTATGTTTTATCGTGCTTCCGTTCCAAAAGACCACAAAATAAGTGGACAACGGAATCGGGCCAGTTGTTGTTGTTGGTGAAAAGCTGTTTGAGACTCTCACGACTGAAAGACTCTCACGTTTTGCTATTTGGCTTTCGCAATTGTGCATCAGTATCTGACAGGCCATTGGCTGGCTGGCTGGCTGGCTTTTCTTCTTCACTTCCACACTGATAACTTCGGAATCCAAAGCACGTGTCCTTCTTCCGGGGGAGGTCAACTGCGCTCTGCGTCTGCTTCGGAAGTGCTCTCCACGGTCGGTCCGTTGGAACCCTGTGACGGTGTGGCGCCACAGAACTTCGAAAAGTAATCCCTTCGCTTCTGCACCCGCTGTTTCTCGGGTGCGGTTTGTTTTCAATGCCACATCTGAGCCATTATTTCGAAAATCTTTCCGCCACACCGGCGCCACACAGTGACGTACAACAATTGGCTCAGGAACACCATTACCCGGCGCCAGCGAGCAGCAACCCAGCACTAAGTAGAGGAAGACGAAGAAGAAGCACCAGACAAACGATGAATTGTGCGACGAGAGGGCGACATCTCTATTGTGTTTGACGCTCCGAAGACGCTGTCGTTGTTATTCCTTTTTTTTTTAGTGTTTCCTTCCATTTACGCGGCTGCCGCGGCTGCTCCGAGTAACATGGGCCATAAAATGGGTTCCCGCAGAGTCACCATGTTTTATCACCGGGTTCGCCTTGTGCGTGTCCTTTTTTGTGGTAACAAAATGGCAAACAACCACCACGCCAGCCGGTGCTATGATCTTTTTTTTTCGTGAGCACCAAAAGCTAACCGAACAGAGTTTAAAGGTTTCGGGGGCGGGGAACGCTGAAATCCAGTACGCGGGGCTCCTGTCTGGCTTCCAGGCCGCTTTCTATTTTGACAACTTCCACAATCAATCCATCAACTAATGCGCTACACTCTTGGCACACTTTGGTCAAACTCTGGGCAATCGACTTGTTGCTGGTTTTCCGTCTCGTTCTCATGCTTAATTGAGGCGTGCGTGACCGACCCTCTCTTGCGCTCTCATTCTCGCTCTCACTCTTTCTCTTCCTCACTGTCGCTAAGTAAATAAATAAAAGTAATGAGCTCCATTTGTCATCAGGCTTAACTCGCCCGAGACTAATTTTGTTTTTTTCTTCTCCCTGGGCACGATGGGTCCGCCGAAAACAGTTGACAAATGCTTCAAATTTTGTGATGCCGTGGGCGAACAACTAATGATTAAAATTTTCCTTCCACCAAGAGCATACCAGTGCATCCACGTTGTTCCTGATTCGTTGACATTGAACCAAGTGGTCTGCAAGACATGCAAGAATTGATTGCGTTCGAGCGAGGTTCCAGAAACTACCAAGAGATCATAGGGAGCAGTATCGATTCACATAGTTGAGAAAGGGGAAAGGGTGTTCCGGAGTTTGTTGAGTTAGTGCAGTGGCAACGGTCGTTAGTAGCTAGGTTCTGTGCTTCTCGAGGTTGGAGGTAATTACCAAGCTCTTCGATTAGCCCCCAGAAAAAGGACCCCACATTTCGTCGACTTTCCAGCTAAGCACCGCTCGGTTCTCGGTGGACAATTTCTCTTTCCAAATATTTATTGTCCTGTAATGCAATTCTTCTACACTCTCTTCCATTTCTCTCCGGGCCGGACAGTGGATATCGAGCAGAACGATCAAACATCGCCGCAGCCATCGATGAGCGGAATGGCTGCGTTCGGGAACTCGGGCGCCGTCCAGAACAGCTTCCACGCGGTCCCGGCCCGCAGCCGCTCGACGATGGCGGCAGCGGGAGCTCTCCTAACCCTTACCATCGTACACCATCGCATCCAGCCTCGATGGATGCCCTAAACGGGAGAGAGAGAGAACAAGAGTTACAGAGTGAATAAGCGACTGACAGCGCGACCCCAACACTCTCGGACATCTCGGACACTAGAGTCGTCGCCGTATTTTCGTATTCCCCGACCACACGTTCTTCTGGTTCGTCCCATGCATGTGTTGGTGTGCGTGCGTTTGTGTGTTTGTGTGAACATGTGTCATTTATTTGTGCTTTCGTGGCTTCGTGGAGATGCAGGATCAGAGGGCACAGAAACAATCGACGCGCACAATAGAAAATTATACTTACGAACCGTGAATGTGACAGCTTGGCTGCGTACTGCTGAAGGTTGCTACATTAAACAACGAGTACGTGACACCGTGAACCCGCTTCAAACAATCGATTGCCACAATCAACCCATCGCCGGTGAACGCTACGCTGATCGAGGACGCCATCTCGCTCTCTCTCTCTCTCTCCCTCTGTATCCATCTTTCTCTCTAGCCATATGGAGAGGATCTTCACAGATCTTCGACGCCAAAGGTAAGCCCGAAATGTCCACAATTCCAATTCAACGTACAAAAGTACGACAGGCAGGCAGACAGGCAGGCAGGGGCAGGGTTTGACAAATGGCCGACGAGCGGCCAAATTATTGGCTTCAAACAACAATAACAATAACCGACACACCCACAGACGACGCCGGAACAGACGAAACAACGACGCATTAAATCGATGAAAGATGGCTGCAATTAAAGATGACCATTTTCGGGGCCGAAAATAGTTGGAACGAACGTAATTCAGAAAATAACCATTAGGATGACCATTCCGGCCGATAATTTGTAAGCCGCTCGGGATCCTCTCGGGGTCTGTGAGTGGCGGAGAAGTATCCGCGGAGTTCCAAGAAATCCCCAGGATACTTCTCCGCCGCATAGTACGTGGATCAGTTTGTTGGTGACCGACGGCCACGCAATGTTGTTATCCGTGTTGCCCTGGAGTACGGTACATTTATTTTTCTTCTTATCCGGAGGACCATCCAGAGGGTGGAACTGGTCTCCCCCTTACCGTTTATCGTCCCTCTCCTCTCCGGCTGCTTTGAGATGATTACTCGAAATCCTTTTTATAACATCCAAAACCGTGGTAATGTGTGGGGGGGTTAAGGACGCAATCTGCTGTTAGCGTCTCTTACCACAAGACTTACTAGTTCAGAGTGTCGCGAGCCGCGAGCATCGGGGTGCGCCCGTACCGCCCGAACCACTTATCTGAAATTAATCTGGCCTAACCAAAGCAAACCCTAGAATTATAAACATCAGATGAGAGCACGTCGAGGATAGCCTTCAGCTCTTTATCTAATTTATATTATCTCATTTTAAACACTTGTACAAAGTCCGATGTGAAGGTGAAAAAATCTTTTGGAGTGGATTGTAGGGTTGTAAAGAAATAGCTTAGAATACACTGTGAAAAGGGATCTCATTACCTAGGATAACCAGCTGGAGGCTTTAACGGTAGAGATTACGAACCTGTTGAATCATATTACACGAGGATTAGAGAAATGCTATCCTTGCTAGCTTGCTTCTCCTACTCGTACAGAGTGGCAACATTTACACAAGAATACAAGCTCCCCAACGTCCCAGGGCCGGCCTCTACAAGGGCCCTAAGACATGTAGGAGCCCATAATACTACCGTTACGTTGGCCCTCCGCCCCAAACAGGTGGTTTGGAGTGGGGCCACCGGACACTGCTTTGGTAGTAAAATGTGAAGTTACATATAGCAATTCGTAGTCGTACCGATACCCGGACTTAAGACCACAGATTTACGGCCCGGAAAAAAGGACACCGATTAGGAATATGAAACTAGGCTAATGGCTAGGACGCCTGCAACTCCAAACAGAGACACACTGTGAATCTCTCTGTTGCTCACTGTAACGTTGTGGCCCTTTTACGGATGGGGTTGTTAACCTCACGCCTGTCTGGGGAATTGAACCGAGCCCATCTGCGTGGCAACGACAAACGTTACCGACCTTACTTCGAGGGGTAAACATTTTCGGTGTCAGTGTCACCGACTTTCGTCATCTGTTTCACTGACTAGACCAACAAAAAAACGTTGTTCGTTTTCGCTCCGCGCCTTTCTCGTTTCGGACCTGTCACCAGTTTGGGGAACTGTTGCTTCGTCCTGCAGCGACAACAGCGAACCGGCTGACGGCAGGCTCCAGACTACAGTCTATGGAACGACTGCGCCGTACACCAAGCTGACCGGAAGCGGGTTGGAACTTCACCCCAGTAGGTAACCCTTGCCCCGTTCCCCTATCATCCCCCCCCGGTCTGTGCCCGACCAACCCGACAGCAGTCAACAGCGGTGTTGGCTGGGGCTTTTGAGTTCGAAAAATTAGTTTCCCAACATGACAGAAACAGTTGCTTGCCCCCCTCCGTCCCCCGTTCTTCCCCCTCCCACTGCTCGGGCACGGGGTGGGCTGCAGTTTTGGACCAGCAGCAACAGTTTTGGGACGACGTCGACCACACCCTGCCGAATGGCAACAAACAGAGTGTAACCGAGGTGACGTCCTGACGCTCTTCCGGTGTGGTGCGGGGGGCTAGTTATTTCAGGGTGCTTGCGTGGGTGTGTGCAAAGCTCAAAAATTCACAACCCTCCTCCCCACACCCCTACCCACCTCCCAACACATATCAGCGTGTGGCAATGTTGACAATCTCATTAGAGCGTAGCCCATTAACTGGGAAGTGGAACAGCCCTAAATTGCGGCGGACAGGGGGCCACGTGGACGGTGAGTTGGGGTGGTTGAAGAGAGCGGGGCGGAGAGCGGGGCCTAATGTTGAACATATCACAAACAACACCACACATACACCCTCGCTCTCTCTCTCTGTGAACCTTGCTGAAGCCGAGATATCGAGGGATGGGACGAACAGGAGGAAAGTACGGAATGGGGACGGAGAGGGTGATTTTTAATTTCACCCCTAATTGAGCGGGCCGCCAGAGTAAACGAAATTAATAATAATCATAAAATTGATAATAAACATGCTGCCCGCAGGGAAGTTTCGTTGGCCGAACGATCCACACTCCACGAGGAAAACGCAAGGCCCCAGGAACCGAACGATTCTCGAAACACCCGACACTAACACTGAAAAGCTTTCACGCCGCTATCTCCTGTGAAGGGTGAAGTGGCAACGGGTGAGAGGGGGAGGTTTTGCGAACGTCAGCACCTAAGGCATCGTGGGGCGCCTTTGCTAAGACACACCCTCACGCCGGACGCACAATTTGGAAGGGACGCAGTGGGTTGGGTTGTTGGGATAGTTCCAGCCGCCATCCAGCCTCAACCCCAACGCTTTAAACTGCGGGACCTGCGGAAAGGTTCCGTGGACTGGCCCAAAAGCTGGCTGATTTGTGGGCCACACATTAGGTTGGGTCAAATGGAATCCATTATTTTTGTTTGAACTAAACTTTGTTTCAGATGTTTCCGGAGGGGGGATGCCCATTTTTTGGGTCAAATATGCACCGTTTTGTTGCATAATTTGTTGTCGCCTGAAAGGTAGCTTCATAGAAGTCGAGTCGAGAAGGTTTGGTTTTTAGCGTCGGAAAAGCAATCGTTTTTCACAATCTTTTAATGGAACACCTCTTCTGTTGGCCAACTCTGACCGAATTGTCTCGACAATTCCGTTCTCTACGAATTTAATGTTTGACAACGTGGAATGGAACTCATAATAAATGATTCCTTTCAAGTCCCACCACAGTAGGACTGTGGTGTATGCCCGGACCGGATCATTGTGCTGATCGGGGTTGTATTACCGAAACCGAGGACGAATGGAAAAGTCTACCCCTAAAGTTTAGTCATAATCAGGTCTCAGTGTTCCGCCACACAGCACACACACCTTTAAACTCGCTCTTCTGTATCTTGCTCTCCCCCCTTTCTGGCACTTCCGATTACTCACCCGACTCCTAGATCCTGCTGCCTGTTGCTTTGCGTTTTTTTTTTTTGCAATCTAATTATAGAACACACATAGTACGGCATGGAATCTACTCCGCGGCGGATGATGATGATGATGATGTGCCGCATCTATCATCTCACACTATGTAGGGCGCAGGAAAGACGTGGAGAAAATCAGACACTCATCTCAGTATTCCGTCCGGCACCTGTTTGCGAGTTTCGTGTGCAGAGCCGTGTACACCATTTCATACTTCGGCCGTCCGGCAAGCAGTGCGGCTTTTAAGTTTTGGAACTGACGAATTTTGTTTAGAAGAGCATTTGTTTTGTTTTAGTTAGTATGCTCTTTTATTGGAACTTTATTAGACATAAATAAATGTACAGAGTACATAGATATTCCACATTGGGATTGCAGATTTTTAATAAGTCTAACGCCTCGTCCACTGTATGAGAAAACTCTACAGGTTTTTTGATATCCAGCGTCCACACTTGCAGCTTTTGGGCGAAACATTCCGTGGGCTCCAGTGAGTGAAATGACAGTTCGTTTGTTTATGCTTTGATTTTTCAGTTTCCTTTTCGTTCTCCTTCTAGTGTCATTTTTGTCAAAATTTGATTCGCTGTCGAAAAACTAGCCATATTTTTGGAAAGTCTGTCAAATTGAAAAAACTGTAAACTGTCAAATTGAAAAAAATATCCCCGAAACGGGAAAATATCCCATAAACGTAAATATCCCGTTTCAATTTTAAATCTATTTAAATTATATGTTATGCCACGCGACATTGAGTCGTTTTATCCTAGTTATAACTAATAACTAAACACATCTTACAATTAGTTAACTTTTAAATCTCCAGAGAATTAGCTTTCGAATTCAGGAGGAGATAGGATTATGGAATCTAATAATTGGACCTTCTTTTAGAATATTAATTTCGGACGATAGAAAGCAAGGTTTAGAGCAAGATTCGTTGCTGTGCTCCATTGTAAATTAAGAATCATGTTGAAAATTTTATTCCGTTTGATTTGTAGTAACCGGAAGTTAATTTTTTGAGCATTGCGACCACAGAGAAGAATTGATTAGTAAGCGAACCATAGCAATAACACTTGCGGCCTTGAAGGCCCGAAATTTAGTAGCCTCACTGTTCGGAACCCGACCCGAGGTTCCCGAGGGGTTGTAGCGTCGAGCCGACAAGTTGCTTCGTATCGACGCGAGACCACAGAGGCTCACGTCGTGTCCTCCACACTCTGTTTGGCATTTGGACTCCGTAAGTAGATAAGTTTGACAAACGGCACACAGAGTACACAAAAAAGAGCAGGCTCCTGGCTGGCTGGCTGGCTGGCTGGCTGGCTGGCTCCGTCGGATCCGTGTGGCGTGGTTCAAAAACTACTTAAAACGCCATCACCGAGCAACAACCAGCCGGTGCAGTTCGTTCGGTCGGCGCGGATCCTGTCGGCGGAGTCGATAGCATTGGCGAGCCCGTGTTTCCTGTGAGCAAACGAACAAATGAACACCGTTCGGTGAAAAATAGCACCAAAATATTAGCTTCTTACTTCTTTTCCTGTTTGTCCAGGGCGCGCTGGGGGCAAGATGGGGCTGGCGGCACGGCACGAGCTACGGGCAAGAAGTTCATGGCACCCCGAAGACGAGCCGGTGCCGGTGGCCGACAAACTTTGTAAATAAATGGCTCTGACAAAATGATGCCCCGATGTCGGTGGGGTCCCGGTCCTGGGATCTTAACGATGCAGTGACCCTATTGCTTTTGCCACTCTGACGTATATTTGTGTGCCACGACCACCACGATGGTCGTGAGGTGTTCAGGAGCTTACTTGGTGATCACTCCGTGTTCAGAGTTGACTAGCTATTCTTTGTTGTGGATTTTGGAGCTGTCAGTGAGACAGACCTTATTGTCGACCTCAACGATTGCTGTCGACGATCGATCAATGCGTGATCTATTCGATTGGAAGCAGCTCCTTCCAGGTACAAGAATATGACTTTCTCATGCGGATTTGATACTTCCAATCACCGAGAGGGATTGGATCGCTAATGGACCTGTGCGAGATGATCGTCGGCCCCAATTTAAATCTAGTGTCAATGTTTCTTCTACTGCTTTTTACATCATTGAAGTGTCATTTTACTGGACGTGGTCGGAAGACCATCACGACACAAAATCGTTTAAGCTTCACCTTAGGCTATCACGTTACCGAGCTACGCCGACCTCTCTAAAAATAGCCATATTTACCATCTTCCCCCCAGGGGGTGTAGCCGAGCTACGGAAAATATGTTACCGCTCTGTACGGGGCTTGCACGTGCTTAGAAGCAGTGTGGAGCCTGTAGCGTCGAGAAGCATCAGGTACTCTACCCCATTACACAGAGCCCTGATTCCGCTGGGCTTCCATTAATTTCTTCCCCGGTGCTGGGTACTCTACAAAACTTCGGCCTAAATAATTGAACCTGGGGGCGGCGTGGTGAGAGATGCCAAATGAGTTCAGGGTAGGCCGGCACCTGCTTCGGCAAGAATTCAATTTGGGAAATCGCCCCACACAAACACAGCGCGTTTAAAGTGAGAAACCGTTGGGCGTCATGTTGGGGGGTCGCCTGCATCTTTCGCACCTAAATGTCAAAAACCCGACACGGAAAAGGCGGAAAATAAGAAACCAGAAACCCTGAAGAGTGCCTGGAAAAGCTGCTGCTGCTGCTGCTGCTGCTGGGGTCCAACCCAACCACTCATCGGCCTAATCCCCCTGCAATTCCCGTAATTCTTTCAAGACGTGAACCACGCCATTTCTTCGCCGGTTCTCGGCTTTGGCCTCACTATAATCTTCGTACGGTGCCCTTCACGAGAGCGAGCAGAACACGTAGCACACAACCGACCTCGGACCGTGGAGTGTGCCGAACGAACAACATAAAAACACTCGAAAAGAAAAGAGCATATAAAAAAATCCACTCCACGTCCGGCGTTGTGCCAATGTTTCAGTCTCAGCCCCCGATGCTGCCTTGGATCTCCATTTTTCGTGCTCCAATTTGCTAGCCGAACAGTGCTGCGCCCTGCCAAAACCATACCATTCATCCATCCGACAGTGGATGGGCCTTTTTTCCGGGGTAGAGAATAGTTTTCCTCGCGGTTAACGCGCGCGGCTTCAATCGGCACATTTTTCCACTTTTCATCAATTAGTGAGTCCGGCGTACACACGGCGGCGTGTAACTGACAGACACGGAATACACGGGCTGTGCACCTAAATTAATTAAGAGAGCTCCAGACCCTCATTCCGAAAAGGATGAAAACGGGTCAGCGGGTACCACCACCACCAACAGTTGCGCCCGGATCCGCGGTGTAACGGAGCAGGAACTCGGCAGGAATCCAGCCTCTTTGCGATATTTGCCCAGCCCAAGCCCATTCTGCAGTCTCTTCGGGAGCCTTCCCGAAGCAGGCATCTTGCGCCGAGCTAGTGGAAGTGTCAGAGGCCGCTGCCGACGCCGTGGATCCATTGAACAATAACTCGCGCAAAATCCAAAATTCCCGATACTTTTTGAACAGACCTCTTTGTACATTAAGAAGAAATAGAAAAGGCGATGAACAATCGTATTTCTAGGCCACTAGAAAATTCATCCTGCCTGACCGAGGCATCCTGATGCGTCTTGCAGAGGTTCCTTACCGGATATCATAACACGTATACTCATACACAAACCCACATTCGATGCACGTAGGAGTGAAAGAGTTTATGTCCCCGGTGGTTACCAGGTGGCTAGCTTCCTATCAAGCCCGTTAAGGCTAAGCTCATAATCTACAGCATCTGCAAGCGAAAGAATCCGAAAACCTCTCACTCGCACACACAAATCCTATTCCCATTCTTATGCTCACCATCCCATCTCAAGGGCACGCTCTCCCACCACCACTTAACCCCCTAACCACGAAGTGCTGAATAAATCAAACGGAAATATGATTCCACCGGCAAACCCTTGCTGATCCTCCTTCGGTGGTGGACCACAAATGGACAGGCCGACCGGCAAGCCGTCTGGAAAACCCTTCTCAAACCTGTTTATTGGTGCACGCGCGGGTGTCATCGTTTTGGGCAAACCGGAAGGTTATGTTGAAGCCACTTTGGACTCGTTCATTCTCCACTCTCCGTCCTTTTTGGCGGGCGGATTGAGTGGAAGTTGTATGTATTGTTTTCCGGTAGCGCCGAGACTCCACAAACGAAAAGCTTCCGCGGCCGAAAAAAAGCAAGAGCCTGCATTCGTTCCCTGTTGCTACATTAGCATCAATCAATTCGTGCACGTTTTACAGCAACATATACAAGATTCAATTTCATTTTAAATAATACAGGATGGGTCATCATAACACATACTATTGAAATGTTAAATAACTCTGCTATTTTTCAGTTGGCTTTTGAAAAATTAGCCAGATTCTAAAACACCAACCTATGCCGTTTTAGTCATGCTAAAAAAAACGAGCTGAACATGGTTCAACTGTCAAAACCAAAGGATGGGCCTGTCAAAAATTGGTCAAGCAAAAAGATTTGTAAATCAGTCAAACATTTTATTCAAAAATCAAGTAATATTTCTTTTGAAAGCTGATTTTTTGCAGAATATATAAAAAAATATCATTCAGTTCTCCGTCTTAAGGAATTGCCAAACTTTTCGTTTTACTCCTTTCATCGGATTTTGCACCGTTTTCTTGGTCACTTTCTTTGCTGCAGAATTCCAGTTCTTTTTTAAATTCCATCTCAGTGACAACTTTTTTACGACTCTTTTAGAGGTTCCGGTTGATGATGGGTCAATTTTTCGATTGGGCGTAGCTCTGACGGCATACCACTCCATGGCCATTTTCCCCATAAAGACAAAATGCTAAATTCATCCAAAATAGAAAAGAACCTTTGTACCTTTTTAGTAAATGCAAAAGACATTCATTTAGGCACTCTCGGACATAAATTTCCTGGTTGACGTGGTACCGGCCGCGATGTAAATGCTACTTTTTGAATCACAGGAACATCATCCTACACTACGCAGAAAATTTCGTGAACAATTCTATGCACAGATTCCGCGATCATTTTCTGGCCGACATGCTTTGCTTGTCGTCATGAATTTGAGTCACTAGTTCCGACTTCCACCTGATCCCGTCTTTCTGACTGTCGTCAAACGTTCACCGAACACTTCTAATGCATTGTTGTTATTGTTGCCGAATTTCTTCTAACTTCTTTCTGTGGGACCGTTTGAAGAGTAAGGTGTATGCCAGCAAACCAAAGACCAAATTGCGGAACTGAAAGCTAATATCCCAGCAGTAGTATCTAGGATGGCGCCCTTTCGACGAGCTGAACCGACATGCCAAATTAATCAACAACTAAATCATGCTATGATAAATTAAGCCTTAAACTAGAGAAGGGGCAGCAAACAGGGAAACGATTAGTTCGTTGCTGTTAACGAACCCCAAGACAAACAGTTTGCGTTCAGAGGACCAAGTAGTCACGAGTTCGAGTCGAAGTGGACCGGTTACGAAGGCGCTTAGTCATGATCAAAAAATCAATACAATTTACCAACAAGATATGCGTTGGTCCAAACTTCTTGGGTCAGCTGCTAACAAAACAAAAGGGAGAGAGAGGGAGAGAAGCAGAGGACTCTCGTCTCAGATTTGAGTGTGTGGAAAGGATTCCAAAGGTTCGCAGTTTGGTTTCGCCAACTCCAGCTATCAACGCCATGATTCCGGATCCAGTTTTGTCAGGATTCCAGCTATCCAAACATACTGCCAACATACGAACATACTGTGGCACGTGTGTGGGGCATACAAGTCCTGCTATAGCGTCTTACGGTAAAGGCGACCGATTTGATAGTTTTTCGTGAGTGACCAGGCGTCTCCATTACGCTGCCCACACGTTTCGAAGCCGGTTTCGCGCACAAGGTTGATATAAATTACCACCACAACCACCTGCTACTCCCCCCCCCCCCCCACTCTCCCAACAGACCTAGCCCCTCACCCCGCCCCACACATAGCCACCGGAGGCTGTAATTTAAAATTTTGTAATTTGCAATTTATGCTAATTTCAAAAAGTTGGCTGACTGAAACACTGGCTGGCAAACCACCTCAAGCCACCAGGAATAAACATTCATCCAAAGGAACCGTTTGTAAGCGGAGCGATAAATCATGTGGAAAATGACAAATTTATGGTTGGTTCCGTGCCTCTTCTTACCCGCCACCGGCAACCGCCGGTCTTGGCCCTGCAAACGGAGACAATGTTAATCTCTGTTATGCTTCTTACTCTGTTATGCTTCTACGGGTTGGCGCGGGGTTGTTGGCCCCCCCGCGCCAACCCTCCCCCCCTTCTCGGGAATCGAACCTCGGGCAACCTGGCGTGACAACCGTTCCGTGGCGCGGTAGCTGATGGTTATCCGAAGCAACCCGGCAGTCGGTGTTAATTGGCCGTCAGCACGAACCTGGCCCCGGGTACGGCCAGCGGATTGCAGACCCCACAACTAATCACGGGGCGGGGTGGTCAGGGTGGCACAAAATTGCACTCGGCCTCGGCTGCTCACGAAACGAAGCACGTGACGGTGTGATAATCGGCCGGGTGCTACAAAAACGCATTTACTAACCTTCTTTTTTATCGTGCGCTCAATTTATATCGTAACTAACGGGCGCCATCTGCGCTCCCTGTAAACTTAATTTGAATTAAAATGAAGCGCCATTAATGTTTGAAACGATCACAAAGGTTGCGGGAATCCTTTGCCGGGTTAGATTGTCCCGGGAGACCGGTGCGGTCAGATCGAGGACACGCCGTACACCGGGCCAGTCCTTGCGTGCGATGTGAACGCTCTGATTCAGGATGTGTGAATTAAGCTGTGCCCTCGGGGGAATATTTGTCATCGACAACATTTCCTAATCATTGGCCACTCATCTTTGGCCCTGTTCGCATAATGCATAACAAGGTAGTCGATAACGTACACTTATTATCATTGCATTATTAATATTTTTTTACCAGACCGGAGGGTTGATTTTAATAGCTCTGTGCTGTTGAACTAGATTCTCCAGCACATCAGGATCGGTGATATCAGACTTGTGCCAAATGGCCCCAATAAAGAAGCTACATTTTAAGGCTCACATCTCTGCACTTCTCAGAGATCGTAGGGGAAGGGATTTCAGAAGTTCGCCGTAATATTAAAAAAGAGATGGAAACGCGACCGTGGAGACGCTTGGTGGCTTTGAGTTTCGAAGTGGCTATAAGTCACAATTACACTCGTACATTATGAACTGGGTATGATCATAAAAGCAAAATCGTGTATGATGAAAGCTGTTAAGTGAAAAGTGGCTACGGGAGCGCCACTTCGAGCTAACCCCTTGTTGGCGAGAGCGGCGCTGAAAACGGCCCCTAGTGGAAGCTAGGATAAAACCACTGCCACCAACGGTGGTGCAGGATTCGATCGATTACGCTTCACATTCGACTATTTGGCAAATCTTCGAAGCCGATAAACAAAAGAGAAACGTCCCATTAGCAGAGACGTTATCCATCAGTAATCACTAAATCGCAGTCCCTCTCGAACTACAAAACTTCTTCATAGCCTCTGCTTTGAAGTGAAGGAGAGTGATTGTCCTTCACGGTGTGTTCCTTCACAATCTTCTTTGTGGTCAAATGCGTTTTCAGCTTTGCTCTACGAAGCCGCTCGACATAATTATACATTTAAACACTGAGCGTACAATATAATGATGAAAGGTACTCTAAAAATCTCTATACCACTAACCATCTTTTGCATTTCATTTCTCTTTTAATCAGTCCCACGGAGCCGCTCGTTGGAGCCATGGCCTAGTAGGCAACAGCTGGGCAAGAAAGAAACCTACAGAAAGGATCTGCTAAAAAGGAGAGGATAGCACCAAACTGTGGCATCCAGCGCCCAAACTGAAAAAGAAAGGTACGCAGCTCTTCGGCATCACACCGTTCGGCACCCCGTATACTGCAGCGCTGCAGGACGCGTGACGGGGAATCGCTGGGATTGCATTTGGCAGCTGATTTTTTTTAAACAAATCTCATTCTTAAAAAAAACAAACGAAAAACATGTTAACCCCCAACAGCCCTAAATGATGCAAAACACACACGAAACACACGAAAACACGCACATTGGCAAACTAAAGTTTGCCAGGAGCACACCACACCGTATGTCAGTAGGAAGCGGATTGGTCGGATTGCTACAAAAACAGCCCAAAAGTAGACAACGAGCACTATTATCGGTGAAGGATGAAGAAGGTACCGGCCGAGAGGAGGGTCGCATGGAATGGGGCGGCATAATCAGAGAATATATCAGAGAGAAAGAATCAGATAGGAATCAGCGGATGAGCGGATATATATATAGAGAAACAAAACAAAACACAAGACTTTCACTCGAATTTTACCGTACCGTTCATCCGTACGCGCGTAGTACATGCGTTGGTAATCGGGTGCTCGAGTGAATGCATGTAATTGATGACAATTCATTTTATATATTGTTGAGACATAGACATAGTATACAGTAAACGGTGGTCCACCTGGAGAGGAGCAAACCAAACCCACTACAACCGCGGACAGCGAAGCAACCGACAGAACATCACCAAAAACACTGACCATCGGCGGTTTGGCATCGGCCTCGATCCATAACATTGATAAATTGTGCAATAATTGTGGCACGGAATCGAAAAAGCAGAAAAGCGGCAAGCTAAACCTGAACAAAGGCTGAACGAAGGCAAATGTCGGAAAGGCAACAACAACATCGGCAACACCCAGAGACCCACAGACATCCCGCCGAGGAACACACTTTTCATCACAATTCGTAAGCAACAGTGAAAAGATTTTCGAGGAGAAAAAAAAAGACCGGAAAACGAATCGTCAGTAGTGTTCCCGTTACTCGCGATCACTTGCAGCCCTTTTTCTAGCGTCGAAAAAACAAATCGAATGAGTATGTGTGACACGTATACACGAATTAGTGGGTTTTAAATGACTATTTCCGGTTCGGTTCGGTTGCGTGCTGCGTGGTGCTTGATAGTTGCTGATTGTCGCGACCCCCCAGACGGGACCGGTACGTCTGTCACGGGGACTCAATAGGTAGCTAGCGAAGAATGTCGCATAAAAAAAACGGTGCCGACGCGCTCCGTTTATAAACTCTAGTAAGCGCTATATTTAAGGACGATTGCCATTGCCAGGGAGCCGATGCGCCACTTTCGGTGCGAGGGCGGGCGCGAGTAGCAGCACAGGGCACACAGGATCTTGGGTATGAGATGGCTCATCAGATGTGTATGTCAAATCGCTATTGCCACTACTACTGCTGCTGATGCTATTATCAATAATATTGCTGCTACTACTACCACTACTACTACTACTACTACTACTACTATTACTACTAACCCAAGTAAATAGCCATTTTCGAAACGGCTAAACAGTTGTGCTAAAATTACCAAACCCAAAAATCGAAAACACGAAAAACCAAACGCACACTCAAATCTCAGAAATTCGCAGAAATGGTGGAAAATGAAGGAAACGGTGCGTGGATCGGGTATGTGGATGTGGAAGATTTTCTTACGTGTATACTTTATCCTACCTGTTCAACAATGCGTGTGTATACCAAGGGAACCCGTGCACGTGCTTTCAATCCATATTCAAGCGTGATGTTTGCGTGTCCTGGGAAATACTTCCAGTTACGAGGCGTGTGGGCCCACTACGAATCGCCCTCCCCCCCATGTTGTGTTGTTTTGTTCCTAATTTTATCCTGTTTCTATCTATGTCCACTAAACAATACGATGTTAATGCTGTTCTGTTCCTTGAATCTCTCAGTACTATTAAAAACCCGTAGTGCAGGTGACGGGGGGAGGCTCACACGCCAGAGGCTCAACTCTGTTGAGGCCTCAGAGACCGAAAAGAAATAAAAATAACAAACGCTGGACGTGCGCAGGAAATAGTACACACGCGCACCACACAACAACAAAACGTGTCAATTAGGTACCAAGAACCAACGGCCTTGCAACCGCTGTATGCGTCTCCTGCAGCTGCTTTGCAAATCATTCGAGAAGCTCGAGGATGAAAGCTCCCTCAATGTTTCACATCCTAGGGTATACACACGCGCACGCACTACGGTATACTATTGCTGGCATTGGTGTTCGTAACTCTTGAGCGTAAGCGGTGCCCATTTAAACTCCGTTCGAGCGTACATATGGTCGATGAAATCGAGCTGATAATTATACGAAATGGAGAGTCCTACACGCCGAGTAGAGGGAGAGAGAGACAGAGAGACAGAGGTCAATTGTGAGAGTGAGAGTGAGAAAGAGAGAAAAAGGGAAGAACAACCAAACAACTATAACAATTACCATTCGTCAATCGGAGCACTCTTGAGGAGCGCCTTTATATCCTGGGTGGGTGGAGGTCTATCCGTGTGCAGTGTGTGCCCGTTTCGTTTGTATGTATGGATGGCGGGGGCGTGTGTGAACAAATTGTGGCACCTTTGGCCGACTACCATTTTTCGTAAAACACTATTCGTTGCTACAAGTTGCTTTACGTAAAAACACGAGACCTCCAGAGCTCTAAGGGTGTACCCACACCCACACAAACACAATAGTATTTTTTCATAGTAATGCGATTCACGTACTTCACGTAATAGACAGCTTCCGGCAGACCCTACAATGGGGTCGCCCTCTGAGCAGGTGGTGAGCATGGTGAGGTCCCCGCTAACCAAGCAACCACACACAGACGCACAAACAGACCAGTCAACACACACTAACCCACACACATTCATATTTGTTAACAACGCAGTAGGGTAGGTAGGTGCAGCCCATAAAACCTCCAAACGGTGCATACATCCAAATGAAAAACAAAACTAAAAGCAGACAGGCGAAGAACAGTAGCCTCCGTAGCGGTGGCTGGGATGCTCACTGGTTGTCTGGTACTTGATCGGAACGAATCATACGGGGCAAGGGAAATAGTAAAACAATCACACACATTCATACAACAACTCAGAACACAGAAAACAGAAAAAAAAATACAAATAAAAGCTTTAAATGTTGTTTGAACGTAAAAAGACTCATAAAACCTGTATAGCACACAGCCGTTCGCGGATGCAAAAAAAAACCAACCGGCGAACCGGCGGTAAACGAAGATGGCGTGGCTGTTATACTGGGTTGATGATTTGAAAATGATAGAAAACCGATTGCCACAAGTTGCCTAGGGCGACGAAGTGATTTCTCACGGCTCTAATTACGGATTGTGTGTCAAAGGCGCTAATAAGCTAGGATGGCGGCTCGCTACAACAGTAATCGGTGGCCTAGCCGCTCGGTTCCACTGTGTTTGTGATGTGTCCGGTTGCTGTCTTTTTTTTCTTTTCGGTCCTTTCTTTTGGACATGGTTTTGTGATTTATGGTCTTTCCTCCTTTTCTTTCCTAGTTTTCGTGTCGTGCATGAATTGTATAGTTTTTACTCCAAATTTACACTATATTTTATTTATACGTACTAAATATGTCTAACTTCCGTAAATGTGATATTCCTCTAACGGGATTGATTTGATTCTACTTTTACTTCCATTAGATTTGTGTTGACCATATTGAAGGCAGTAGTAGAAAAGAAACTGTATCTTGAGATGCCCACAACACACAGAGAGAGAGAGAGAGAGAGAAAGAGAGAGAGGTATATACAACATGGGAAATAGATGAAAAACAGAGAGTGCGGAGATAGAAAGAGAACACGATATAAAGAGCCCACACAAGAGAAACCAAGAAACAAGACAACCGTGCACCATACCATACCAAGCCAGAGATAGACAACATGATCGCATTATCGCGTAAAAAAGGTGAGCAAGGAGTTTACCAAGCCTACGGTTCGAAATCTAAAAAATAACAGGCGCGCAACGCACAGAAGTAGAAATTATAAAAAAAAACATAAAAACAAATTGTAAACGTTGCAGGTGCTTAGGATAGATTATAAAAACAAACGTTGGGGGAGAAAGGGTGACCCGGTTGACACAAAACACGGCAGAAGAACCGAAACAAACAAAACAAAGCAAACAAAATAAAGGAAGCGAAACCACTCTTCAATGTTTCATACCTATAGGTGGCAGAATTCATATATATACGTATAATTAAATATACATGCATACATTTAATTACAAAATATACAACCAGATAAACCTACAAAAAAACACACACACACACAAACACACACATCAAAACTCTCAACTGTATGCAATAGGCATGGTGGTGGTGCAATAGGCACAGGCTTGCATTCAAACGACGCAGCTTTCACGCAACCAACGAGACCAAACGAAGAAGACTACCATCGCTGAGCTGACTGATTTAGTGTCCCGAGTCCCCCGACAGCACACGCAGCCTATTAGCGAAGTAAACAACGATCAACGACAAACAACGCAAACGATGGCCCGTAAAGATTGTCGAACGCGAACGTCACACAACCACAATCCACACGCGAGCATATGCAGACAGAAAAAAAAGAACCGCAACAACGTTGCGTTAAACAGTTGAAAAGTTGTTGTCACAGAAGCATGGGAAATTAATTTTGTGTTGGCATGTAAGGCATTTCCACCCGTTCGCCCTCTTCAACCCCTCCAGGGCCTCCCGTGCAACGAAGAGAAGAAAGCTCGACAGCTTCGACCGCCCAAAAGCAAATCTTTAACATATCTGTTCAGAAGCAATAACGTGCCATTAAGTGCTTATCCGAGCAGCAGCCCGCCCTTGCTCTCTGTATTAAAGAAAATCTTCCAACCCGGGGCCCCGGCGGGTACAGGGACAGGGATAAAGTAAACGTAAAGGATAACGTGGAAGGCGAGAGGTGGTTGATGAGGTGCGGGTGGGGTGGAGATCCTTTTCGGCTTTCAAGTACGACACCGCAGTTTGGTCAGTAGGCAGTTTGGTCATTTACGTTAGCACAAAACAACGAACGAACAAGCGCGACGTTGTTCCAGGGTGACCGGAGAGACCTGGAGTAGGAGGACCTAAGCCGTTTAAGTTATGAAAAAACCCACCACAAACACATGAATGTTGCCCAGGTCAACAGATAGTAACGCAAGGGAACAGAGACCGAACCCGGACCGTTTAACCGATTTCAACGACGTTTTCCAATGTTCCAATTCTGGTAAAAAAATATTGTTTCCCCGTAGTAGATCACGCATAATCATAAATAATCACGCATATTAAATTGCAAGGCTGTGGACCACGCCAAACTACGGCGGCTATTACATTTGTTATGCAAGCAGAAGTTGCTGAAAATATTCCCTTGCCGAAATTATCGCGACCTGCTTTTCTATTCTGATTTTTTCCTTGACCAACCTTGCTAGGACACACTGCAGGCACCAGGCAGTGACGTACGCTTATACGTAAATTAATAATCATTTCAAGTTTAGGTCGCGACCAGTCAGCGAACAGATGAAAATGGTCAACGGCGAATCGTCGTTAGTTTGATCATTACTTTCGTTTCGAACCACGCTACTACTAGTTGGTCCCTCGGTTCAACAAATCTACAAAACAGGCGAAAATTACTGACCCAAATGATCAACTAGGCCTAGGGATCGCTTCCGCTATTTAGGCCTTTGACTCAAAAGTGGATTATTTTTGCTGCATGGTTCGTTCGAGGTATTGAGTTTAATAACGGACTTCAATATTATCCAAGCATCCATCTGACGGACTTTACTGGCCCGTGCTAAACCGAAGACTCGTGGGTGCTAGGGTAAGAGTTGCGCCGGGAATGCGATCAACAGGCTCGAGCTACGTGCGAACTCCGTCCACCAAGTATGTGCGATAAGAAGGAAGGTATCCTAATCTATCCACGCATGGCCGCAATCTGTTGCTGTTGGGCTGCGTTCTAAAACTATCGAGCTATTGGGCAAGATCGCCGTCGCAAGATCGTCCGATTAGTTCGCACGCCGAATGAAAAAATACTCAAAAAACGGCAAACAATATTGCTTCCCGACCTTGGCGACACAACTTAATGCACTCCTTGGCTGGCACTTCCCACAGTAAGCTCCGACCAAACATTAATTCGATGCACCTGAAGCAACCGCGAAACGACTAAACTATACACTGCACGAAAAACTGACAGAACGATGAGAGAAAAAACAGCAAACAAGTATCACACAAACACAAATACACATGGAGTTGAAAAAAAGAGTTGCAACTTGACAGAAAATGGAAACGATAGGTAACTAGTCAACAGCAAATAAAGATAAAATCATCTGAACGTGCGAGCAAACAAACGAACTCGAAACGAAACAAACACTCCAAAACTTAGAAAACAAAAATAAAAAGTAAAATGCAAAAAAACTAAATACTAATGCATAAGACACACCGAACATCACACATCAAAGAAAAGTGAAAGAAACCCAACAACAACAACAACAACAACAACAAAAAGAACGAAAATGAGGAACCCTAGAGCAACTCACTTTGCAGAAAACAATCGGAATCTCTTGTGAGAATATATAATTTTGTACATCATGTCTAATGCAGGTATTAACGTCTTCCTATGCTATGCTGTCTATTATTATGATAACGAAAATGAAAGAAATTAAAGAGAAAACATAAACTGAAGTATCTTAAGCAGAAAGCAACTGAAACAAAAAATGAACAAGAACAAGGTATTGAAATTATTAATTATTATAAACGAAATAAAAGTAAAGCTAGTTACGGAGCGGAGCGGGGCGAAATAGAATAAAAAGCAAAACTGAATACAAAAACAAAAAAATATACCGCAAAATTAAAGAAAGAAAAACAAGAAAAGAAACAACTGTTATATAAAAATATACATTTAAACGAGGAAAGTTTTAGATGCAACACCTAGCCGCACACTAAGAACGGAGCTGGGGCTTAAGGCAAAACAGAAGAAACTACGGAACTACAAAAGTGAAATTGGAATAGTTACAGAGGCAGAACGAGCGAGAAATAAGGAGATAGAAAGAAGAAAGAAAAAGAAAGAAAAGGAGAGAGAGAGAGAAAGAGGGAAAAAGAGAGGTCTCAGGAAGGCAAAGGTTAAGAAAATGATAGGCGTTGTAGGAAGTGAAGCAGGAAGGCAAAGGAGCGACCATGTCTCAGTATCATGGGACGCTCCAAACAAGTTACACGTGTAGCACGACACGTGTAGCTAGGTGGCACGGTGGCCCCGCAGGACAGTCCACGAATAGTTTGAAAGATGAGTTTCCTACACACAACTCTGCACACAGACTCACCAAAGAGCTGCCAAGAGAACAATTTCGATGCCGTTGCGGTGCGGCTCAAAAGCTAAAGCAACCTGTAGTATTTATAGGATGGTATATATTTATGGTACAGGCTCGGGGCGTGGAAAGGATGGCGTACGAATGGGTGACCGTTTTGGCAGCAGAAATTCCCTATACAAAAAATAAAACCTAAAACAAAACTTAAACAAACAGAAACCGTCAAAAGCGGGGGTGTGACGGGTATCCCCCGCAACACAAGCAGCACAAGGGGAAACAATTCCACCGTTGCATCCGCCACTGGGCATCCACGTGGCAGCGTGATGTGGACTGGACGTGATTGGCGATGGATGGTACGGTGAGGAGAAGGTGAGCAGGCTGAACGGAGTTGACCACGCGAACGCAACCAGAAAAGAAGTACAGAGAGGGTCAAATGTAGCTTAACATTGAAGTGACAAGCAGACGGTGCAAAAACAAACCTTTCCGAGTGATGGAATACTATTGTTGTAACTGTAAAGATGTCAAAATAAAAAGGAAGTAAAACACAAACACATATGCGAGTGCTCTGAACGAGGCTTTGAAGATGTAAAAATGAAAGGGGCAATGTACTGTTCAACAGTAGCAATGGTACTGCAATTCGTGGGGTTCAGCAGGTACTCATTATGATCTTGGTTTGCAAAATATCACCTTCTAATGTGTTGAATACTAAGCATGTATTTCAAACACGGTTTCTAGCTGCAGGTTGTTTGATAAGGGCACGTATGCAAGTATGAAACCGGGATTTATAAAACACATGTTTATTGGATTAAAATGATAACTCTAATTTATTCAAAGTACGTGTATATCGCCATACATTTTTACTCTAGTTGATTGCTGACTAGTAGTCGGCTGCGCTCGTTAATGCGGGGCTAACACCCCGCATGTAAAAACCACACTGTTACTGAAAGCCACAGAAGATTAACATTGTCTCTGCTGCAAGGCAAGGCCGGTTTCGGTTTTCGTTCTGTCAGTTCATGTGTGACCGTTTTTCCGATCTTGTGGATCTTCTCTTCTCATCTTCTCAAGAGTCTATCAGTGCTCTGGTCTCGAAATTGTTTGGAGCTCTCCCACGCGCTTTATTTCTCTCGTCAAAGTCGCCATTTTTAAATCTTTTGAACTCCTCAAAGCACAGCCATTGTTCCAAGGTGTGAAGCTTCGACAAGCGTTCGATGCGGTTCTGCAGCAGTTCATTTGAAATGGTAGCAGAAATGGTGGTGCCACAATAAATGCAAAGAGTAGAAATGGTTTTGGTTTGTCTGATGTTCTGACATTAACTTTTATTTTCTTGTTTTCGGCACACGGAGTGGTCCGGTCCGTGTCCAGCACCCGCCCGTAACATGGTCCCGTAATGCCAGAGGTGGCGAAGGGCTACGTCAACCAGCGACTCCGTCGACTACGTTGCCATGAAAGGTGGGCACACGCCCAAGGCTCAGTAGAGCAAATCCTAGCTGTACATCGCTCTTTGGTTGGCATTCTTGTGCTACAATTTCCCTTTTGTTTTGCACAGTGCAGCCAAAGCAAGCTTTGCTTCCAAGAGTGACATGAAGTTCAAGTCAAGTTTTCAAGAGCACGCTATAGCCATTTGTCGATATGAACGTAACGCTGCTCAGTAGCGCCATCTAGCGGCCAAAACACCGTGTAACGGTTGCCAGACGCCAATTTCAAAAATCTCTGCCAGTGAGATGTTGAATGAACCACCGTCTATTTCTGTAACAAAGTCGTTTAGTTTTACTAAGTTTTTTATTATGTGTTAAGTGATGCGACCAAAAATAGGATCAAGACACCTTCGAGATGAAAAGGCAAGAACAATATACCGGTTGCCTCTTTTAATGGTCAATTTCAGCGTGCCAGGGACAGAAAAATTAAAAACGATGTAAAATTACCCAACATGATGTGACCATCAAAGGTAATGGGGCAGTAATCGAATCGGTTGGTGTTGGGCGGAATGTGGCAGTACGGGTTCAGGTATTGTTCTCATCCCTTGGCTCGACGTCTGCAGTCTATCAAGTCGAATCTTGCCCAACAGTCAAGAATTAAAAAAAAACCTACGAACACATTCTTCTGTTCGTCCTCTCGTTGCTTCTCAATCTTTCTTTCACTCTCTCAGTTCGCCAAACGTCGACGATTTTTGCGTTGTTCACAATAGAATGCTATTTGTTTGGGTTTTTGCGAAAGCATCTCCTAGCCGCGTATCACTGTTTTGTCTAATTACTTTCTCACTAAATTTTCCTGCCGCCGGCTGTGTCGTCTCCACGCCCATGCCTGCTGCACTTGTTCTAACGTCGTTCTTCTCTACTCTCAACACACAACATATTCGTTCAACAAACGAAGAAAATGCCTTTAACAAACAGTCCATATTCCTCGCTATCGGTGCCCGGGTGCCCCACTCTCCCGGTGGCGTTCCTTGGTATCGCGTAGTAGTTGTGCGCCTACCAGCGTGGTTGAATCTTTTTGAATTTCCATGACTGATAGGCATTATTGATGTCGCAAGGCATGAGCGCCAACTGCCTGCTCTGCGGTTGATAGCCCATACACTTTTTATGCGTCCGGTGCAGCAACGTTCCCGTGTGCTCGTCGTACTGCCACGGTCCGTCGACGGTGCCGAGCCTGCAGAACGCCAGCTTGATGTCGGCGTTGTACGCCTCAATGCACCGCTCGCCCACCCCAAGTTGCCCGGCAGCATTCAGTCGAATCAGTTGATTGTGGCCTTGGCCGTGACACGGTTGCAGCCCGATAATCGCTGGCGGCTGCCGACCAAGGGCATCGACACACTTCTCCATACCACTGTTTCGCAGCTCACCCCAGAACAGGTTTGCCGGCAGCATCGGGTACTTGTCCAGTACATCGTACGCCACATTGTCCATGTACCACTGAAAGCTTTTGCATTGCAGGCGCTCCTTAAGCGCCAACTGCTCGGTGATGTCGCCCATGTCCAGGTACTGTGCGAGAGGTTCACGCGTGTAGAAGTACTCCTTGTACGGCTCGTCGAACCACGTCTCGATAACCCGCTTGTAGTTGATCGTGATCAGCGGGCCCTTCTTCTTGCTCGCCAGCTTACCGAAGTTGTACGGCATGAATCCGCGGTACACGTGACCCACGCGCGAGCACGGCACCCATTCGATGCTCCCGCCACACTGCCAGATCTTGAAACTTAGCTCAAAGTTCTCTCCACCCCACACCAGCAACCCCGAGTCGTACGCACCCAGATCGAGGAAGAAGTTGCGGTTGATTGCGAACAGGCCACCGGCGTGCGTCGGGCTTCGGTACGGTTCGCTGTCGTGCTTACGTCGCTTCTGCTCTCTTCGTGGCACCTCGTTCTCCTTATACAGCATGCCCCATTCGAAGATGCCCCGATAGTGGTGTCCGTCCGCATACACCGGCCGATACTCGAACGTCTTGTGATCGATGCCATCGATGATCGGTACCGTCATGACGGTGCGATCGCGATGGATAGGCGCGAGCAGCGGTGGCAGCCAGTTGGTGTTGACCTCACAGTGCGCATCGAGGTAGACTATCACCTCACCACTAGCTTCCTGGGCACCCCGCGACCGGGTCCGAATCAACCCTTCCCGTTCAGTGTTGCGGATCAGCTTTATTAGGTTGCCGAATCGCTCAATGTAGCGTTCGAGCTTGTCGCGCAAATCCTCCTTGTCCGAATAGTCGTCCACGAGAATGATTTCGTGCAGAAGATGCTTCGGGGATCGGTTTAGCACCGAATGCACCGTGCGCATCAGCACACTGAAGCCCTCATTGTGGAACACGATAATGACGCTCGTCTTCGGCAGCCGGTACGGATAATCCCAGTGTTTGCACTCCTCGAGCCGCGTATCGCGAATGGTGCGATTAACCGATATCGCGTCCGACACGACGATGTTCATACCGTACTCCATTTCGGCATCGGTAGCCATATTTTGTTGCTCATCCGGCAGCACGAACGCACGGCCTCCCTCGCCCGGTCCCTCGTGTTCCGTAACTTCACGCGGTTCAAAGTTGCCCCGCCCCTCCACCAGCTGGGGCACCTCCTTCGGGTGATTTTGATCGGCGGTCGACTCGGCACCGTCCCCAACCAGCTCACCTGGGCCGCCACGGTTAGCGAATCGCGCATGGTAGGCCTCCTTCACCGTGTGGTGATTCACGCCGCTCCAGGTGGCTATCATGTACAGGATTATGACGAAGATCGCGCTGCCCAGCACAACCCGGAATATCCGGCCACCGCGGATGTTGGTTACGCGCATCGCCTCCGCCGTTCAAACGGGGCCACTGCCGTCTCTTGTTTCCACGCCCTGGAAAGCGTGCTGGTTACGTGTCTGTAATGTCCGCTGTGTGTACGCGTCACACTCGCCCAAAAGCATGCACGTTGCGGCGCGGGAGAGCAACAGGACAAAGCCAGTATTTGTTGGGGCTCGTAGGCGAAAATTTCTTCAAGCCGTTTCGCTAGAGCAGCAGCAGTAAGCGTGTGTAAATGTGATCGAAACGCAACAGTATAACGGTAGGGTTCTCCGCCACTCCAGTGATTTCCGCGGGTAGCTCTTTTAGGATTCAGCCACGTCGATAATCCGTACGGTAAATGTTTGCGCTTCCTTCGATCAACTATGTTAAAGCTTTTGCTACTGTCGTTCTGCAATCTCGCCGCATCTGGGCTTGCGGTATCGCCAAGATGTACCAGAGAACCGGAAAAATAAAACAAAACACTCCGACGGTGTTCGGTCCGCTGTCGTTCGTTCGTTAACGTTCTTGTACAACGGAATATGCAGCGCTCGGCTGTAACAAGTCTTGTTGTGTACGTAAAGTAAGTTGCGCGCTTGTGTACGTGCGGCGTTCCAAATTCGCTACGTAAACAAATGTCACACCGGCCGCACAGTCGAGCTGCACGTAAGCAAACTTGCTTGCAATTTTACTCGAAACGCTACACACAATAAAAAGCTTTCTATGAAAAAGGAAAGAAAGGAATCGATTTGTTTTGCCTATCCGCAATAACCTTGTAACACAATTAAGCATTTCAAAACGATTTGGGGGCATGCAGTAAAACTACCTTACCAACTATACGCTCATGCAGTGCGAGCGTGCTCCACATGAGCCGTCGTGTTGTCAAAAAAGGCCTATTCGTTGCCCCGGCAAAAGCCGCTATCGCACTTCCGAGCGATGGGCTGTCAAATGCCTATCGGCTAAGCTTCCTTTTCGAGCTGGACATCGCCACAGGTAGGTAGCGCGTTATTTCTCCCCCCCGGTTTTTTTTTGCTAAAATTCCATAAGAATTATGTACGCTAGCATTTTATGTTGCGCTGTTTCGTGTACTTTGTATTAAATAGAAGCGGCAACTGATTAAAACTTACCTTTAATCAATATTTCAAACAATTCAACATTCGAAGAAGGGCTGGCAGGTGGTAGTGCTTCAATTTCGTATGGCCCAAGTAGTTTGATGCGGCTTTGGCGACAATCTTCGAAAAATATCAGTCTTCGCAACTGCTGTATTAAAGTTGTTTCTCTAATCCGTGTTTCTCGCCAGGTTTTCGTCCATCGGCTGCCTCCGTGCTAACAAGGCTACAGGATGCAGTTGTTCCTGCGAGGATTGGGCACCCATGTGGTGGAAGTCAATTCAGCGAACAACATTAACGATGTTAAGGTAAGCAGTCGCATATTTTTATACGTTTAACTATTGTGACGGTACTCAGTGACTGCCAAGCCGACGAAACTGAGAAAAAGGGTTTCGGATACAGTAACTACCTATACGTCCTCAATCTGCAGTGGAAAGCAGAGTCAAAGCTTCCTTCAATGAGCATGATTCCCTAGAACCGCTGCTATAATAAATCTGACTGTTTGACTCGTGCCATCTGATTAAGCGTCGGTGTGCAAGAGGTTTTTAAAAGTCAGCACAGGAGATCTTCAAAAGATACACGAACGATACATTTGGAAAGTAGACATTTACAAGATGGAAACTATGATTATCACCAAATCAAACTTATAGCACTAGTAATAACCTATTCTCATTTTGGCTAGGAAGTCACATATCATGTAGCCTAAGCTGTTAGCTAACGTAAGGCGCACTTCATTTCCAATTGGCTAAGAATGTTTGCTAGGGTAATGCCTCGATAGAAGTAGGTAAAATTAAATTGGCAATATGTGATTGTGCATAGAATGGAGCCGCTTACTGCTTAGATTCCGCGAGTTACTGATTAACAGCGTACAAAATAGTACATTCTTCTATTACCCTCACCGTATCTTTGTAAGCACACACAGTTGGCCAGATTCTTCGCGATTTCAATAGCGTTGTTTGATCTCTAAGGTGTGTGCAAGAGTAACTAGCGAGCAGTATATCTACTCGTTTCAACAACTTCCACACAATTGTGTGAAAGTTTTTGTTGCAATCGAGCAAGCGAATACTGCCACAAACCAAACGATTTGTAAACCAAAATAGTTTCCGAGCGCAGAACAATCCTTAGATATCCGATTTTCCGGTCTTACGCGGACTTCGGAAGAAATGTTTTGCAAAAGCAAGGCGTTTGAATTTGAGACCTTTAGCCGTTGCCTTTCAATCATGTCTAGAGGGAGCGTAAATTCACGACACTAATCGTCTTGCAAACCTGGTGATAAACTTTATGTTTCTGAAAAAGATGTACGTCTATTTGTCGGCAGATTCCAGCGGAATTTCGCAGAAATGCCTCTGCGATAATCCTCCAAAAAACTTCCTGCCAATAGAAATTTACGGAATACAGAGAAGTGGTTGAAGTGAAATGCCCCTGCTAGGCACCAACCGTGGTTCAAATCGTTCCAACATTAATTTGGTACCAATTTATCGTCATATCGCTTTGGTAAACTGAGGAAAACGTCACATTAAATAAAAAACTTACACAAATGCTAAAAATTACTGTAATTCTATGTTCTTATTTTTTTGTTCTATGTATTCATACGCAAACAGCGTATGTTAGCTGAAGCCAACTCAATCGACGCAGCGATTCCAATCAACCTCTGGTGTGAGGGTCACTTGCTAGACGATGATAGTTCGGTACTGGAACTGAGTACGAACGAACTGGATGTGACCGTTGGTCTTCTCGGCGGTAAAGTGCACGGCTCGTTGGCCCGTGCCGGAAAGGTTAAAGGCCAAACACCTAAAGTGGAGAAGAAGGAAAAGAAAAAGAAGAGGACAGGACGTGCCAAGCGACGCATCCAATACAACCGTCGCTTCTCTTCAGTGGTTCAAGCCTACGGTAGACGGCGTGGACCGAACGCCAATTCGGCATAAGAACCTTTCTATTCCTCTCTAAAATTTTTTTTTTGTGTCAAGATTCACCGAATCCTGCATACTTCGTGCAAGATTCATCGAATCCTGCACACTTCCTTTCCTTTTTTTTTTTTTTGATTTTACATTCGCTTACATCAACACAATGGAATCATTGCCTTGACGATTTTGCGAAGTAAATCAACAATAAAACAGAGACCAATTGAACTAATGTGTTATATTTTGTCCGTACCACAGAGTAAAACTCCGAAAACTTCCGATGGGTATTCGAAAAGGACATCTTGAGAACTTAGAGGCATTAGAATGACAATTTGAAATACAATACAATACATCCACAACGTTCGTCATCACCGTCTGCACTCCGTCGTCAACATCTTTATCTCAGCCATGCGTCATTGCTAAGAGATGGTGTGGATGTAGATAAATACTTATTTTCGCCGTGCGTGGTTCAAATTCACCAATGACCGAGAGTACCAGAAATCTAAATTAAATGGAGCGTTAAACATGCAATTTACAATAAGGTTAAGCGTTGACAAACTTTGTAACGCATGCAATTGATTGCTGTGGCAGAAAACACAATTTTGCGATCAATAGCAGAAAAAGAATTGATCTTGTGAATTTGGAGGCATTAGCATTAGACAATACTGATCGGTGATTGATTGACTGACTGGTTGTTGATTGGTATTTGATATTGCCTTCTGCGAGAACGTTCTTCACCATCACTTTCACCGAAACATGAATATTGATAGCATTTAACCTGAAATGGAGAACGAAACAGCCAGCTTTGTGTGTAGCTAATCACGGTTTTATTAGACTGCGAATTATAGTGCACACGCTAAGTGATCACGATCAAGTAAAGATTCACATGAAACCCGAAGAAACTGAAAGAGTAAAGGTATACACAGGTCTTACAGTCGGCGACCACGGCGACCGCCCTTCCGACGGGTGGAATCAGACGGGATTGGAGTAACGTCTTCGATGCGTCCAATCTTCATCGAGGAACGAGCCAACGCTCGTAGAGCCGACTGTGCTCCAGGACCAGGGGTTTTCGTTCGATTACCACCTGTAGCGCGCAGCTTGATGTGAAGTGCGGTTATGCCGAGTGATTTACACTTTTCAGCTACATCCTAGTTTACGGAACGAGATGTTAGTAATCATACACAATTGTTTACACCAACGATAAACCATGCAGTTAACCGTATTATTCTTATTGCACGTACCTGAGCAGCCAACATAGCGGCGTAGGGTGAGGCTTCGTCACGATCGGCCTTCACCTTCATACCACCGGTCACTCGAGAAATCGTTTCCTTTCCCGACAGATCCGTTACGTGGACAAAAGTATCGTTAAAGCTGGCGTAGATGTGGGCCACGCCAAAAACGATCTCACCATCCCGCACCTGAGGCCCCAGGGAGACCTGCACTTCCTCCTTCACAACTTTGTTCTTTCGTGACGGAGCCATACTAAAGCAAACACAGTATAAAGAGAGAAAGAGAGAAACAAGTTCAACCTAAAGTCAAGCAACACAAACCACAATACCGGCCAACCGGTCATATTGAACCCGATTGCAGTTTGAAGAACATGGCTACCACTGAATCAATCGTAGTGCTCCTGGCAGGACATTCTTCACCTAGCAATATTGGTGACCGACCAGTAAAATTAATAATGGTATCTTACCTCGCAGCAATGCGTTCTATCGCAGCCACACGGAAGTTTGGAAAAGGCCTGCTGTTGTTTGACGTTCGAGCGACATCACATCTGTCAATTTCATACCAGTTCCGAGTGTTCCCATTTCGAATAGCCCTTCGCCGACACCGTGCTCGGTGCTCGAACGGTTAGGTATGTTAGCAACGGTATAAACGATCAGGAATATTGCATGCAGTTTCGGCATCGCATGCAACCCCGAATTGCACTGGCATGCCATGGTATGGCGGGTCGTACAAAGTCGCCTCCACTTCAGACTTATGAGGTGAAATCCGTGCCCAATTGTAGACTGATTGGTTCTTTCAGATTATTGACGCAAGACAAAAGTGGTTCCTACAGAGATTTGGCCCTGGAATCGAAGCACCACGCCGGAGACGGTCCGGGTTGAAACTGCCTTAATAAAGGGCGTCTGCAGTAAATAATAGTACCTCCTCTACTGCAGCGATTTTGTTGTATACTAATCTATTCATTGGCGGAAGCTGAATAAAGTTAGTTAGTCGTGGCGGCGCTACCACGCCACGATTTACGGCCGATGCTCTGGTAATTAAAACCACAAAAGTTACAACAGCCCTTACCATTGCCTACATAAGTGAATGGCGATGGTTTTAAAAATCAACTCTATACAAAAATTAAGATAAGGCAAATGACAGCACATGCACGAGACTCTGAAGCCGAAGTATGGCAGAAGAAATTGTACATATTCAATGCAATCGCTATGAATACCCTTTTTCTGCAATATATTTCCTGCGATCTAGCTGCATTCAAATTATTATCGCGAAAGTTTAAACCAAAAGTTGCCGTATCGGATGAATATGTAGCGAGAATACAATTGTTTGTATGGTGATAGTTCGATGTGTACGCAACTGTCAATCAGCGGTCATGTATACAGGAACGAATCTGACAATCCGTCACTAGATGCACTTCCATCCGCATAGTCCGGAGCGCGCTCGTCGTCGGGCGGGACGTTTGTTTTAGTTCTGTTCATTGTTGTGTTTGTTTTACCGTTTCTTCTCTTCACGCCGAAACCCGCGGTGCTACGTTGGGAACGTTTGGTCTATCGCGTGGATACTTTTTAGCGGGAGATAACAGCAGACAGTACAAATTCTTCGTGACTGCGGAAACACTATATCTCCCATATGCAAACTCTCCCGCAAATTCTGCAGACAATCAATAAACATCTGAAGAGTTTACATGTATATGTGTTTGAGTACAGTCGCTGCTCAGTTAATTGACTTATTGCACAGTAAACACTGCAGCGACGGAACACAAACAAAGGTAAACCAATCTCATAAAGGTAAACTTTTGCATCGTTTTCGTTGGACCCGTTAGACCCGTTCGTGATAATCTCGTGATACTTCGTGATACGGCGGCAGTACAATCAGGTTTGGGAGCAGAATCTGCAGCTGCAAGCCTTATTTTGGCTGCGCTAGGGTAGTTAAGCTCCGGCTGCTCCAGAAATCCCCGTTCGTAAGCGTGGAACCAAGGATTGCGTTTACAGAGTCAGATCAACAGAGGCAAATCAGAGTGTACCATTTGTGGATCTTCTCAAAGGCGAATCAATTCTGTGTCACTAATGATCGGCGTACAGTTTTCTGATCGCCGAGCTATCACTGAGATAGATAAGATCGCAGGTGCCAAGAAGAGAAGAGTATGTGAGCACATAATAACGTGTATAACGTGTTCAAATAGACCCACAATCTGTTTTATTACCGCCTATCGCCTCAGCACTTTATCGAGCCAACTAAGTATACGTTGTCGTCTACCAACGGTGTATTTGTAGGCAAATATCAGTCATCGTTTGGTCTGTAGTTAATTTGTGCCGGGTAAGCTAACGAATGCTGCCATAGAACGGCAGTGCGCGATGGTGAAGACGAATGCCTGATTTTCAAATTTCAAATCAATGTTTACGTTTTCCATCAAGGCATCTATTTAAGCGCGTAAAGCATTGCTATGCATTTCCTAATTTGCATTGAGTTGGTTACAATGATCAGAAATCGCATGGCGTTTGCAAACCCGTTTGCCAGACTTATTTCAACCAAGTACGATCACGATCTGTCTTTCTTTTTCTCACCCACAGTATCCAGCAATATTCTTCTACTCGCTCGCATTTCGTTACATACCGGTTACTCTACCACTTTTCTGCCTCGGAAGCCCCCTTGGACCTGTTTCATGCGACGTACATGCAACTGGCAAACCTATAAGAGGCGAACCTCAAACGCAAGTAAGCAAGAATGTTTTACCGTCCCTTTTAGCAGCAGCTCTTTAATTCAAATACATTTGCTCTGTTTGCGAAGGGCTGTTAACAAACGTAAAGACTGCATCGCAGCGGCATCAAACATGTTTGGATTTTAGAACTTCTTTGCCTTGATGTTTTGCTGCATCAGGATTTTTTATAGATGTTTGGAGCTCTGCTCACCTAGAAGCTTTTAAACTGATGTTACTGGTTAACCGTTGTGATTCGGGTAACAGTGTTTCGATGATTGTAAAGAAGGAAAACACAAAACATACACCTCTTCAGGCGATGGCTACAACGTTATATTGTTACGTAGTAATGAGGCAAATGCTTGACGGTAAGATTTATAACCCTGACCGAGATTAACAACCCTGACAGAGTACCGAGGGGCTGCCGCTGGCTCTCCCCTTTTTCAGCCTCTTTTGCATGCAAAGCAATTGAATTAAATCGAACAATTAAATATATTGCACGACCGGTTAGATGAAGGTCTGGGAGAGAATGGTGACAGAGTACGTATGTTAATAGCGAGCAGTTAAACTGGTATAGGTTTGGTGCCGGTAGAATGATCAACTCATTGATAATTCTTAGTACACAAAAATGCCGAAAGCAATTAAAAGGCACAGTCTGAGGGGTACTGCGAAGAGCTTAGGTAATCACAACAGAGCTATAATCGAAAGATTGTTGCTATCGACAGCTATTAGCGAAATATTGAGGTTATCGAAAGACTGTTGCTTGAGTGATTGTGTATTTTTTACTTCTAAAGAAGACCATAATAATATAATTATCATTGCCATAATGTTGTCGCTATTTCGCCGATATCTATGGCATAACACTCGCTGCAGCCATACAAAAAGTTATTAAAATGATAATTTGTCTACTTCGCTGTAGCGAAGTGGAAAGTGTCCTATAATAGATGTTTTGATAATTGTTAAAGCACTTTTTTCATATTCTTTCAGATTTGTTGACCAACTTTTACAAAATTAATTCGGCACGATTGGATATCTCGTCCCGTATTTTGTTCTGTGGTAATCGTGGTGCTCGCGTAATACACATATCGATTGGATTAACGTCCGGTCGTGCCGTATCACCGAGAAAATGAAGTTTGCCGAGCACTTGTCCGCCCACATAACTCCAGAATGGCGCAAGCAGTATATCAACTACGAGGTAACTTTTTTTTGTTACTTTTACAAGCCAACTTCATGTGTATAACAAATCAGAAGATCAATTCAGAAGAGATGATTATTAAAACTTTCCGTTGTTTATTGGATTGCCATAAAAGAATGCAACATAACATACACTCTTCAACTATACGCAAGGTTTACTCATCTACACTACTGTACTTCCGCTGTTTGCTATTTCGTAGGAGATGAAAGGTCTGCTATACACGGCCAACGAGGCGGCACCCGCCGCCGATAGTGTGGAGGAGGACGTCCGCATGCGGCACTTTGCCAACTTTGACGAATCGTTCTATAACTACAGCGACGCTGAGCTGAAGAAAATTAACACTTTTTATTCGGAAAAACTAGCAGAAGCCACACGAAAGTATGCAGCTCTCACCACGCAGCTGCGCACCACACTTGAGTTGCACCAGAAGAGCAAGGCGAAAAATGGCCACAGCCATAAGCCCATTCACTTGCCGAACCGAAAAGCACAAGAGTTAAAGCTGGCGTTTAGCGAATTCTACCTCAGCCTGATATTGCTGCAAAACTATCAAAACCTTAACCACACCGGCTTTCGGAAGATCATGAAAAAACATGACAAGATCCTCGCTTCGGACAGTGGAGCCCGTTATTTGAAGGAAAATGTCGAGACAAACCTCTTCTTTCTTAACAAAGACATTGACAAGATGATCGTGGACGTCGAAACGACGGTGACGTTGCAGCTAGAGGGAGGTGATCGTCAGCGGGCGATGAAGCGGCTACGAGTGCCGCCGCTTGGCGAGCAACAGAGCCCGTGGATCACCTTCAAGGTTGGTCTATTCTGTGGATGCTTCGTCATTCTGTTTGTCGTTGTCATGCTTTCAGCCATCTTCCATTATAACGACACCGGCGACAATCTGAAAATTGCCTTCCGGCTATACCGAGGTCCTTTACTGCTCATTGAGTTTATTTTTCTGATCGGTGTCAACATTTACGGCTGGCGTTCGTCAGGTGTCAACCATGTGCTGATCTTCGAGCTTGATCCTCGAAACCATCTCTCGGAGCAGCACTTGATGGAGCTGGCAGCCATCCTAGGTGTGGTGTGGACGCTCAGCTTGCTAAGCTTTCTTTACAGCGACAGTCTTAGCGTGCCACCGTTTGTGAACCCTCTCTTCTTGACCGTCATCATGATAGTATTTCTGATCAATCCGTTGCGCATTTTCCGATATGAGGCTCGGTTTTGGTTACTGAAAACAATCGGTCGAATGGTGGCAGCTCCGCTGGTTCACGTAGGTTTTGCCGACTTCTGGCTCGCCGATCAACTTAATAGTCTCGTGACGGCGCTGCTCGACTTTCAGTTTCTGGTCTGTTTCTACGCCACCAACGACAACTGGATCGAGGTGAACAACAGTGAGTGTTGTAATATTGAAACCTATCTATAAACTAACCAAAGACTAACTACTGGTGTTTAACTTTCATTCCATTTGTCAGATACCGATCAATGCATGGAGCACAGCTATATTATCAGACCGCTAGTCAATTGTCTTCCGGCGTGGTTTCGGTTTGCTCAGTGCTTACGCCGCTATCGCGACTCGCGTGAAGCCTTTCCACACCTTGCCAACGCCGGTAAATATGCCACCACGTTTTGTGTCGTCATATTTGCTACGCTCCGTAACGCGAATTCCTGTAAGTGATGATACAGTGTTGCTATGAAAATCAGTATCTTTAATCTGATTTCTTTCACTAAATTGGTCTTTCATTGACGATGTTCCAGATAGGTACGAAGATTCGTTCGACAATGTGTTTCTTTGGCTGTGGCTTATGAGCTCGGTCGTGTCCTCTTGCTACGCTTACACTTGGGATATTAAAATGGACTGGGGTCTGTTTGATCGCAATGCCGGCGAAAACACTTTTCTGCGCGAGGAAATCGTTTACTCAATGCCGGTATGTTTATTTATTGTTATTATAAACCCAAACCCAATGTCTGTCTCGCAAGGTCTAACACGATCATTTTTCATTTAATTCATTGTTGCAGTTCTTTTATTATTTCGCAATCATTGAGGATCTTGTGCTGCGCTTCGCATGGATCTTAGCATACGGGCTATCCGAGAGCGGGCTTGTCAGTGGGGATCTAATGACCTCAATCCTAGCACCGCTTGAGGTGTTTAGACGGTTCGTGTGGAACTTTTTTCGACTGGAGAACGAGCATTTGAACAACTGTGGCAAGTTCCGAGCGGTGCGCGATATCTCGATCGCTCCGATCGACTCAAATGATCAGGCTATCATCTTAAAGATGATGGACGAGGAAGACGGTGTCATCAATCGGTGAGTAGGATATCGCACTCGATGACCATCCATACCCACAGTTGAAAGTTATCCACAGACTTTCATGTTTTGCTTCGCTTGCAGGTATACAAAGCATAACCGACCAAAACCAAAAAGAGTGAAAGATGAGCGGCGTACGAAAGGAACCGAGGAAGGTGTAGAAGTTGATACTCTTGGCATTATCATCATCTAATCATCAACACAGTTGGTAAGGCCTCCAGGATAGGAGCAGTGTTTCGCACCTCTGGTTGGTTTCGTTGAATCACTACTCGGTGAAACTGAAAAGCTACAATGAAAGTGAGATGAAAAAAGCTCTGATGCATATAACAGTAGTGGAATACAAAGACATTTTATTGAGGGCGTTCAACAGGATTGAAACTATCACATATCAGCTTATCTTCCATATCTTATTCAACATGTGTATATTGTACTTATAGTTATAATTGTACTTATTTTTATAACTTTTGGTAACCTGACTCTGGCTCGTTATATATGAAATAATACATACCTTTTATAATGTTGCATTGTGTCCGCACTATGCGTAGAAATATGTGCCTTAGGAAATGGCCTGGTTAAACATCAAACCTACCTCCATTTGACGCCAACATTCCTTAAGTGCTTTATGTGCTACAAGGTTATTGATAGAACGATGGATGAAACAAACGCATCTTGGCCATACATTAGTTTTATACAATAAAACATAAGCGATTTTACCCGTATTGACATGGTTTAGTCATTGACGAAATAAGGTGCAGTATAAAAATTCCACTTAGCTTAACAATTTACAAACAAAATGAAAAACTGCCTCATTTTTGTTGTCAGCGGGCTAGAATTTTGCGCTAATGTTACTGATAAAAGAAATCTTGCGGTGTTTAAAATCGAGAAATATTCAATTAATGAACAATGTATAAAAACCGATTATTTGGACAGACTTTCTTTTTCGGCTATGGAATTTTCGTTTCGATATCTTCAGATTTGAAGAAGTTGCAATGAATGGAAGCTAAAATGAGAAAATTAATTTTGGATGCTCACATCGAAAATCCGATTAATCCGAAAATGGTCAGGATTGTTTTTTCTAAATTCCTCTGAGTTCATTTCTCAAATGCTACTTCAAAATAGAGTGTATTGATTTGCTCTCGATTGTAAAGGCCAAAGACTTTATGCTTTGCAGCCCTAAGATGGACCAATTTCAACTTTCTCAACATAGATGCTCACCATCGATTTTGAAAGATTATATATTTTATGCTGCTGTAATATGAGAAATCAAATCCAAAGTCAAATTTTTATTAAAAGTATATAGAATGTAAGAGTGAAGTAAATCCGAAAAGATTATGATATTGTGTTTTAAAGGATGCAGATGTACTTAGCATGGACCGCTGTAACTTGATCCCATCAACTCCAGCCTAAATAATTTAATTTGTTAAATCCTACGGGAATTCATTTTGTTTGTGATTTACAGCAAAGCAGAAATATTTACTTTTATACTGCTTTTGCAGGCAGAATCAGAATATGTTTTCAGCGTTCAAATGGTTAAGTTTATATATTTTTACCATTTTTTGACAAATTTGTTTTTTTTCTTTTCCTTGTTTCCTCCACCCGGTTGTTTCTGATATATGTTATCGCATTTTGAGACAGCAAGTTACCGACTGACTGATGTGAACTGTAACTGTAACTGAGCGAAAATATTCGATAGCTTAGAAATAGCTTTTGCACATGTGATTCGGAACGTGCATCTTGTGTATTTACAGTGCAAATAGTTTGGACTCAATGGTTTAGAATAAAACAAAAACAAAGATATCTACCTGTAGTCTCGAGTAGTCTCTCTATATTAATTAAAGATATCTCATGAAAAACTTAATATAACATTTCAATTCTAGGATCTGTATCTCAATTCAGTCATGCTCAAACACCTTTACCTTTGTTATGAAAATAGACTAGGGTGTGTTTGATTGGAGAACCGGGTGAAACGTCTTCCCGCGTGATGACATCGTTCACTGGATGCTGGATTATGAAATAATGCCGCAGGAAGACGCTATCTAATGAAATATAAAGAAATTTTATTAGGGGGGTCAACAGGCTTGTAACTAACGCGTAATGCATAATTTGTATATTATTACATAGCGCGCAGATATATTTGCCTTTGGGAAATAGGCTGGTTAAACATCAAACCTACCTCCATTTGACGCCAACATTCCTTGAGGGTCTCATGTGCTACAAGGAAAGAACGATGGATGAAACAACCACTCAAAGCCATATATTAGTTTTATTCACTAAAAATTTCACGAATTTACATGTTTTTGTCATTGGCGAAACAAGGTGCAATACAAAGATTCCACTTGGCTTTACGCTTTACGAACAAAATGAAACAAAAATATCTTGACATTTTCGCCAAAGTTATTGATAAAATAAATCCTGCAGCATTTCAAATCAAAGGTAATTGAATTATCGAATAATGTATTTAGAGCAGATTATTTTTACAGTTCTTCTCCTTCGATCGTGAAATTTTCGTTTCGATACGTTCAGGTTTTGAAAAGTTGCGATGGATGGAAGCAGGAATGAGAAAATTTATATTCGAAAATCACGCCGGAGTTCCGAAATGGTCTTATTTTTAAATAGCAAAAATGATGCATTTGGGTGAAACAACCGGTATTTTTTTTATCTTTTTTTATTTTACATTAATGCTTCGCGCACTGGAGAATAGCTGCCTACCCTCTAATCCGATAACCTTGGTTTTCCATCCTACCCCTTAGGGAACTATTGTTTCCAGCTCGGAAGGGACACTAAGGCTGCAGACGCCCTCGTTTACTGAGAAAAAAAACACTTCGGTGGCCGTCTTTCATGGTATGCATAGGTATACGACGATCCCTCTTGGCTAGGCGTAGGTTTAGAAAAGAGTGCCCAAGCACTTGGCTCTTTCCCGCCAATTGGTGGATTCACGATCCAGTGATCGCTGTTAGTCGACTGCCCTAGGCAAAGTGAACTACATTCCATTCCTTATCCGCATGTTTTTTCGGGCGTTGTCGAACCTCGGGACACACGAAGAGTACATGTTCCGGCGATTCCTCGATGCAGAGATGATTTTAACTCTTAGCAAACAGAGAGGAACCCCAAAACCCTCGCTAACCGAGATACCGCTCGGACTTTATGTGAGCAGACATGCGAAGGTGCCTGCCAGTGAGCGACTGGCGTCGGCAGCGAATAGTGTCGGTTTGGCGGAGAACAAAAGTACATACACGTATGAGAATATACACATATAGATATAAGAATGTTACTCAATCGAATAGAACGATTTACAGTGCGACACATTTTTAGCGACACATTGGCGACACAATTCGTTCAAGCATCCGCAGGAAGTTGGTCGTGTTTGTGATCCGTGCCGCCGGCTCCGGATCTGGATTGTTTGCGTTCCGAAGTGCTGCGCAGTCCGTGCCACATCGCCACGGGTTTGCGAAGCGCCGTAAGCATCTGATGCCAGTGCCGCAAGGCCTTGCCGGTCGTCCCGCTCCCGATGATGACGTGCCCGAGCGACACGAGCTTCACGCTCGGCTTTCTCCGGTATCCCGCCCGGTCGACGCAGTCTCCGGGGAACGCCGACGATTCCGCTCGGGCCACCATCTGCACCACCGACAGCCGTATCTGGACCGCGTTCAAGAGGTATGGCGGCACGCTGAAGATGATGGCTTCATTGTAGATCGGAAACTGTTCGGCCCGCTTGGCTGACGTTTTCTTCTTCGACACCTTCTGGTCGTTCTGCAGGAGATACACCTATTCGCGCCGGAGCCGCAACATAGGGCAGAAGATGGGGCATCAACCGATCAACCGCAACCATGTGGGGGTGTACCTTACCTTGACGAAAATGTTTCCCCCGCACTCGGGATCGGGACCGGCGATGTCGGTCGCAGCCGATGGACCATCCAGTGCTGCCGGCTCGTTACAGTGGACGATTCCCCGTCGCCCATTGTCGACGATGCGCGACTTTAGGGCGATATTGCGTGCCTTCACCACCACCACGGTCAGCCGTTCCGCCGTCGGGAGGTAGCTGAGCGAAAACATCAGCTCGCCTAGATGCGAGCCCTTCTGGTAGCTGCAGTCGCGCAACTGAAGCCACGTTGTCGTGGGCCACTGCTGGCTGGTGTCGTTGATCTGCGCTTCCGCCTCACCTACAGCGGTGCGTTGTGTGCAAGGGTCAAAATAAAGGCAGAGTGATAAGTGACTGACCCGATCCAACCACGACGACACGAGCACCACCTACCTACTAGTGTCGGCGACTGGGCATCGTTTTGGTACACCTGAAAGCAAAGTGTTTGCCGCCGTCCGGTGCCACCGTTGGCCGGGATCCGGAAGCGGAAAGTTTCGCCGTAGCTCGGCCGACTGGAGCCTGCACAAATCTGTGTGCAGCGAATGATAAAGGGGGAAAACGAAACGCATCAAAGACCGGCCGATCGACCAACGACTGCTCGTGGTGGTCTTACCTTGGTCTGTACCGCATTCGCTTTGTCGGTTGACATGAAAACTCTAACGAACGTTTCCATCTCGCCCGCGTCGGACGGCCCGGCCGGTCGGACCAGATCCTTCGCCTCCTGCACCGTGACGGCCAGCTCCGTACCGCCGGATGTGCCGGATCTGCCGAGAAGGGAAAGTCAGAAAGGAAGCACGGGGAATCGTTTCGTGTCACGGTATCCGTACCTGTCAGGCTGCAGTGCCACGCACAGGTAGCCCCGGTGTAGGCTACTCGGCGTAAGGTCCGCGAACACGACCGACGACTGCGACGCAACCGATTCGCAGGACGACGACGGGAGGACCGTGGTCGTGGTGCGGAATCGTTCGCACGCGACACCGCCGACATCCCCTGCCGGCTCGCTGCCTGGCTCTCCCGGTCGGACTGGTGGCACTCCGTCGCAGCGCCCTAGCAGTGAGTACTGCTCGAGAAACGATTCGGAAACCGTCTTGTGTAGCGTCTCGCTGGCCGCCCGCTGGCCGTGGGAGGGCTCCACCCGACCGCTGCTCCCGCTAGTGCCGACACCCGGCACATACCGACTCAAGTCCCGGTACGACGAGTGCTTCATCATGGAGGCGGCCGGTGGTGACGGTGGTGGCTCGAGCTCCGACAGCATCGCGAGTGTCTTCGCTAGGGCCCGCTCGCTGAACTCCGTCTCCGAGAACGACCGGTTGCGCAGGATGTGCTTGATGCTGCGTGACACCGACGGTACCCGCAGACTGTCGACGGCGTCGGTGCGCGGTGAATCACGGTACCTGGCCAAACCGGGCGGGACGGGTTCACCGGCAGCCGGGCCCGGTGGTGGTCGCTCGTTCGCCAAGCTCACGGATGGTCGCGAACGATCCGCGTTGCTTGCCGGCTCACCGCCACCAGGCACCGCTGGAGGAGCAGCTTGGGGCGGTGGTGGTGTTGGCGGAGCGGGGGTGCCCACCGACGGTGGTGGCTCCGGATGCGGTTCCGACACCGTGCGGTTAAACTGCTGGTAGATGTTCAGCAGCAGCTGATTGCTCTCGATGAGGCGCGACATCCGGCGCAGATTCTCCATCGTGCTGAGCCGTTTCTCCGCCCGCCGAAGTGGGTCGTCCTCGGGTGTAGACGTCAGCATGGCCGCTGGCGCCGCTAACGTTGGCAGTTTGGTGGTGGTGGTGGCGGTGCTGGTAAGTGGTGCCGGCAGCGAAGGGTTGGACCGATTGTACAGCGACTGTACCGTCGCCGGTTCGAAGCTGAAAACGCAAGCTTGTTGTTGTTGCTGCTGCTGATGGCGATATTGGTTCGTTTGATTGCCGATTGATTGCTTGAGCAGTGTGGGTGTGGACGAGGCGTCAACGAACGGATTGTTGGCAGAGTGGAGCGGCGCACGGAGTACGGGGTGAGCCGCGGTGCGCTGTGGGCTAGCAGGTGTGGCCGCGCTAGGCGCGAACAGCTGCGCCGGGGGCGCAATCGTGACCGCCCGCAGGACGCTGCCTGGTACCGGTTTAGTAGGCGTCCGGGTGGTTGCGTTCGGGCCGAGCCCTTCACCGCACTCTTCCGTGAAGGGCGCACCACCGAGGAACGGGTTCGTGCAGGGCGCGTGCACGGGAGGAGAGGGCACCACCGGGCCGTGCGTGGTCCGTTTTTCACGAGGCGAGCCGAGCAGGGGTAGCGGAAACGAAAGCGGCGCCGAGTGTTGCTTCCGCGGTACCGGTCGCGGAATGGGCGAGATGATGATCGAGCGCGCGCTAGAGTCCGGTTCGGACGTTTGGCGGTGGATTGGCTTGTCACGGCTCATCTTAGCCTCCCGGGGCGAGGGGGCCGGACGCAGCGGTTGCGGCGGAATGTCCGGGTCGTCGGTCGAGCGGTGCCACGGCGGTACGGCCGTGGCGCTCGGCACCGGACCGTACTGGGGCCGGTAGTCGCGGTCGACCGAATCGAAGCGCCGGAAGCTGCCGGTCGAACCGAGCAGTATCTCCGAGCCGGAGCGCATCTGCAAAGTGGAGGAGCGGAGGAGCGGAAGAGTGTCCGTGATCAGTAGGGAAGCGGTAGAGGGGCAAACTAGCCGCTTACCAGGTAGCCATTCGCGTTGTACAGCCGCATCTTCGACAAGTTGCTCTTGTCCTCGCGGTTCGACAGAAACCAGGCGATGTCGTACGGTTGTATCAGCCGGCATAGCAGCAGCGCCACGATCAGCAGTGTACCGGCCAGCGCCAGCCAGGAGATCAGCACCGTCGTGTCCATTGTGCGCCGTGCGAATCGCCTGTCACCAGGCGCGCGTAGTGTACGGTTCCTCCGGAATGCTGTCACGCCGAGCGGGTTGCAGCTCCATCGGGCGTATGTCCTTGCATGTGTGTGTGGGTGTGTGTGTACGGCGCCGAGGCCTGGTCGAGGTGCCGGTACTTGCCCCTTAGTGCTGCATCGAACCCGGCGGAGGCGTAAACATTCCACCGGAAGTCAAGATAGAACGAGAGATAAGCAGCAACAGCCACAGGCACGGGTTAAAGGCGATTGCCCGTCGAACGCGGTGTGTTGGTGTGTGCGTGTATTTGTAACACTGTGGCCAAAACGGAACCGGAACTTTGATTGTGAACCTTTTCTTGCCATTCCGATCTGAACACATGTTTTTATTTATCCAGTGTCATCACATCGCTCCGGCGTCAAATCGTACGTCAAAACGCTAATTAGTGGGCGATACGGGCCATTTTGTAAACAGTTGAATGTGATTTCTTCGATTTTCATATTGCTAGACAGTGTTCAACAACGCAGATCGATTACATTTTGTGTGCCGAATGCAATTTCTGGTTGCCAAAAAAAGGTTGAATATGTTGCAAAAGGCATGCTTCATAATAGGCGAAATAGAGAGGAATAGAGAGAGAGAGAGAGAGAGAGAGCGAGACTGGTACCGGAACACACCCGGAGTACAGGTGGTGCAATCGACAAACAGCACACCGTTAAAAATAAACGTCAAAAATAGCACACATTAAACGGGGCAGTAGCACCGCCATTGGCACCCCCGCACGTGGCCGTACCGCCAAGGGCAACACAGCAACAACAACAATCTTACAGGTGGTTGAAGCTGGTCCGAGGCCATGCTTCTGCATGGCGGTTGTGGTTGGGGGTTTTCCTGCGCACGAATGCATGGGATTGTCCCCGAGGCTGCGGTCACCACCGCCGTCGCCCCAGGATGGAGCAATGGAGCGGCCTTATTGACGCGTGAAACCGGAGCTTGGTTGACGTGCCGTGAGCGGGTGCCCGAGAGGCCCGAAAACAGAGGAAGCCACTTCCGTTTGCCAAACACACACCTACACGCGCACAGACACCAACACACGGTTAGTAGTCGGGATCCAATGCGTAGCCTGAACGTTCACGTCCACTCTTATCTTACAGGTTCGTCACCAGCGCCCGCTTACCTCCCACCGCACCGGGCACTGCTGCATGGTACCACCCGAGCAGCTTAGCAACGCGGAAGCGGAAGCGGCCACGAAAAATCGATCCACGATCCGCGTGGCACGCCTCGCGGATTCTGCTTTTCCGCCACCGGATCACCCCGTTGGGATGCCGGCCCCGTTGTGTGTACCTCACCCTCTCTATGCGGACGCTACTGACGCGCCTCGGTACCTGACCACCTCCAGCTCGCCGCAGGTCGGACGGTGTACAGACCCGCGGCAACAGAAACACTAACACGGTTTTTTTTAGGTGCGGATGGCCACTGGTCGCTGCGTCCGACTTGGGTTACTCCGGTCACCACCGGTCCACACCAGAGCGTGGGGGCGTGGGGGCTAGAGTGCACAGCAGTGCGCAACAATTTTGTGTAATGCTGCCCGTAGCTGCCCGTACCGCGGCGAACTCGCTCCAGTTCCGCGCCTCGAAGGGCCTCCGAAGCCACGGAGGCCACGGTCATGCGCATTGCGGCACTAGGTCATCCGAGCCCCCTCTGGGAGGGGGGGGGGGGGGGGGGGG
>NC_071287.1:1829052-1835293 GCF_943735745.2 Anopheles bellator
GGCCGGGACCGGGGGGCCCGCGCGCCGTGCCCGGGCCGCGATGGGCCCCCCACGCCCCGGTGGCCCCGGACTGGGCGTGGGGGGCACTTGGTAATCCAACCCCCCCCCCCCCCCCCCCCCCCATCCCTTTTGCTAGAATCTCATGACAGCTACCCCACATCCCATACCCCCGTACCAGCCCACCTTATCAGTGGCATGGTACCCGTCTCGGGTGGGCTCGTTTCTTGAAGCAACCGGCAGCGTGTGGAGCCGTGTAGCAGTGTCACGAGTTTGGGCTCGAGGCATGAGGCCTCATTTGGAAGGCACATCGAGGGAGAAGATGCGCGAACGGGACCCGAAGCGGGTCTTACGTGCCGATCCGACAATGTACCCCGTACTGAAGACCTAATATTGAAGCCAACCCGATTTGCAATTTGTTTCGTTGCAGGAGTTTGTCACAGGCAAGGACATTATGTTAAAAAATAAAAGCAAAACAAGGACTGGTGTACCGCGGAGTATGCGATGTAACATCCTCTTCAGAGAACGCTGTTTCGGAAAGGTGTGTCTGCATACGCTCCCCCGCGATACCGTACGCAACATTGCGCACAACACGTCTTAGCTGAGACTCGAACTGATTTTCGTGCTGCGGCCACTAGAGAGCGCTCGTGGCAGCACCGAGGGATGATTAGTGAACCGAAGTGGCGGAGCAACGAGCCTGGAACGAGACCACCGGCAGCAGCAGCTGTGAACGAGTCATGTATGGGCGAATCATTTTCTTCTTCTTCTTCTTCCTAGTTTTCTTTTCGTATAAACAAAATAAAAAAAAAGAACTATAACGAGCACGTGTGAAGCGAGGCTGCGTGATGAGCGCGATGGCTGCGCGCGTTCGGGCTGTAGAGCAGAGGTGATCTCTCGACGGTTTAATGCCACACGCGCGCGCGCGCGTTGTAGCTGTTGTTGTAGCAGCGCTCTCGAACGAAAACGAAGCACACAAAACAAGGAAGGAAGGGAAGGGAGGTACCTAACATCGAAACCCTAAGTTCCTAATTCTTGTCATACGCGTAGACGCCACGCCACGGGCACGGCGTGGCCGATGGGTGTGCTGCTGATCTGCTCAGCTCTAGAGCTAGTGATTTGACTTACTTCCTAGTCCGAACGTCCGAAATGGTGATAGAGGAGAAACGTATGTGCTAACTTAAACTATAGCTTAATCAGGCGTCCATCGCGTCCGGCTGGCCGGCGCGGTCAAATGGTGGTACTTCCCTCTGCTGCTGGTGGATACAGAAAATCGATTTCGTTTCGGTTGGGCCCCCCGGGGTTGGCGTGGATCGTCGGTTAGTTGCCTTCGGTTGCGCCGGTAGATCCCTCCTGTGGTCGGGTCACCGGAGAACGAGCGAGCGAGAGAGCGAAAGAAAGGACGAGAGCAAGATCGGAGAACAGGTCAGCGCGGAGCTCGGACAGAACGAGCGGGTTCGAACACGGATTCGAGTGAGCAACATTCGGGACATTCGGGACAGACACACAGAGACACCGACGCAACAGTAGTACACACATGACAGATGGATCTTGGGCGGAGGGGGTGGGGCACGCGCGACATTTCGGACGGACGAGACTTCGGACAGCACGTATCCAAGGGCGGCGCCAGCCGTACCTCTACTTACAGCGAACACCAACTAGAGGGGGGCCCCCATGCTTGGATGTTTGGATCATTTTGTGTTGCTGTCGATCATTCTCCGTCGTCGTCGTCGTCGTCGTCGTGCGCCATCTGTGGGCCTGTGGGTGGGTGGGTCGGTGCGCCACACTCTATGCCGTTTCCGCAGGCTCCTCCGGCTAGTACAGAATGGGGGGGTTTGGTTTGGACAACATCCGTTAGAGCGGTTTCGAGGCTTTCCGGGGCTTGTTTTTAGTTACTCATTGGAACTCTTTATTAAACAGCACAAACTGGTGGTGAACAGAGCACAGGGAAAAGAGCCGAAGTTGGCGGGGAAGTTGTGTCTAGGTGTTGCCAGAGTTACCACAGTGAATGGCCGACCAGATGGAACGGTGGATTCGTGCGCTGCAGACACCCGGGTCCGGTTCGTTCTCCACCGAGGAACATCGAGGCACAGTTGGAGTGACACTGGCTGGCAACACTGGTCGGGTTACCAGTCTGCGCATTCGGTACGGTTCCCTTCGCTCAGCTGGACTCGGCTGGACATTGGTCGTGTGGCTGGTTCATTGGTTCACATATATCTTTATTATGAAAATCGTGTTACGGAGACGGTTACGGGTACAAAACGAGTAGGATGCACACAGAACACCGAAAGTGTTGTTTTTGATCGTCTCCCTTTCTCCAAAGACACTTTTGCTGGTGGTGAGCAGACACATGTGGGCACATGGGAAGGGTGAGAAGGTACGGGTCGGAGGTGTGTAGAGGTTTGTGGACTTCGGGACGGGCGGGCGTAGGGGTTCGTCAGCTGCGGCGAGCTGCCGTTCATGCCTCGGCCTCAACCGCTTCGGCCGTTTCCTCTTTTACCTTGCTGTCGCCCTTCTTGGACCAGTCCGGCTTCTTCTGCTCGTCCGGCGGCGAAAGATAGAGAGAGGGAGAGAGAGAGAGAGAGATAGAGAGAAACGATATTAGAACCGATGGAACGGACGGCCTGTCGGGAACTATCGGGGAAGTATCGCAAAACCCAAAAGGGTCGAACGATCGAACTGAAAACAATCCAGAAAGTTAACAAAAAAAACCAACCACACACACAGAGCTCGAAAAGAAGGGAAGAAGGGCTTTGCCTCCGGAACCCACGGGAACCCATCGCGGGAGCTTCTCGGGAGTGTTTGGGGACGGCCCCGGGGGCAGGGGACGGGTGCTAGGGTCGGTGAGGGAACGGTCAGAGAGAGGGGTGGGGGGGTCTATAACTATCAAATGCGTTGCGGTGCTGAAAGCGATTCCATGTAACCACACACGTCAACTCGTTAAGGATCAGTTTTGTACCATTTACCTGAGCGAGAGCTGATACCTCTGATATCTCCTCTACTGGTGTGCTTGTATGTAGGTGTGTTCGTGTAGGTAGGCCGATAGGAAGGTACAGCTCTTGGGTTTGCTTGGGGGACGGAATTTGGATGTTGGAACTCTCAAGTACGCAGATACACGCTGGGCTTAGCCGCTCAGCCGCAGCTGGTATCAACCCCGGCGGAGTCAGCAGCAGCAGCACCACCACCACCACCTTCAACAACATAACAATGGAAGACGAAGCCTGGATCTCGCGACAGAGAGAGCGAGAGAGAGAGCTTTGCTCTAGCCACTGGAGAACCGCGCGTAGAACCGAAACAGGTTAAGTCCTAGAGCGGACGCCAGACGAAATTCGACACAGACCAAATAGCTAGCATACATCGGTTTGATCGGCCTTAGATTGATTTATTTATTTGCCTGTGTGTGTGTTTCATGTGTGTGTTGGATTTATTTGTTCCAAGGCTCCGTACTCCGCGAAGTTGGAAAGGGCAATCTGGATCAGGATCTCGATCGGCTTCCTGCATGAGGCTGTGTGCTTGTCTGTGTTTGGTGTGGGGGAGGACTGACTTGCGTGACTTTGGGTATCTGTGGCGTGTGTGGTGTGTGTGTGTGTGTGTGTGCCTGTGGTGTGTGTGTGTGTGGGTTGTGTGGGAGTTTGTTGCCATCGGGTATGGCGGGACTATTTGCTAGGTGGTGCTATCTCGGTGCACGCGCCGCCATCCGCTACTCTACTTTTTCTGCCAATCAGCCTTCTCCGATTTCTTTGCCTGTTGGAAAACGAACCGAGCGGGATCACCCATCAGTGATCCATTCATTCAGCAGCCGCTGGTGGGCCACAACTTCGCGGTCGTCACAGCAAAATGCAAAACCATTGTGTCACGAAAACGTCAAAATTGCAGCGACAACAAAAATGCTACGACTTTGAAGCCCTGCGTAGAGCCAGCAGATAGCTGTCCGGATAGTGTCGGGCCGGCTCCAAAACGTGGATTCTGCTGGCTCTACTTGAGGACCAACGCTCGATAGATCCAGACGAACGATCGTGCCGCTTTAGCACGGTTCAGTGTGATGGTCTTGGACCTACCACTTGGACCACCGGACCACCTGTATCTGGTATCATATCCTCAACAAAAAATAAAAAACGCCATTAGGGTTGAGGAAGGCAAAACTGGAGCAGGGCTACCAGGGAAGGTGGTACGCATACGGTACGCTATGCGATCGGTGTGTCAAAAATCAATAATTTTCAAAAAGAAAAACAAAAACACAACCAAAAGAAAAAAAAAGAAAGGTGTGTTGGGACACGAGGCCCCCGACCACTGTGCACTTACCTCCTTGTCCTCCTCCTCCAGGGTGAATTCCTTCTTCTTGACAACCTTGAGCTGGTTGCGGAAGTTGAACTCGGCGGCCTTCTTCTGGAGCTTGGCGAACTTGTTCTCGTACTTCGAGACCTTCTTGAGCGTTGGCTTGACGCTTTTAGTTTTTGGGACGCGAAACAGAGGGGAGAGAGAGAGAGAAAACAGGGATGAGCATTCGAACTCGCGGGGGTTCTGAGTCGTTTCGTGTCGTGTGTTACTTACAATTTACCGCGCAGGTCGTTAACCTGGGCATTCAGGTCGGAAATCTAATCCAGGATCCAAGCGGTGTCCACGTTGACGCGGCGGAAACGAAAGACAGAATGGCTGTTAATTTGGGTTGGGGCCTCGTAGCTTTTCGCGTCGCTTTATTTTTTTTTGTTCAGTTCTTTGTTCAGTAAAGGCAGTATACACTATAGGCGCGAACCAGGCAAAACGGTTGGCATATGAAAGATGGGCTAGAGAGCGCTGGAGGTGTGCAGGTGAAGTTCCAGAAGCTCGCTCTACGGGCACTACGGTCCCACACGCACGCATGCACCGGGGGTGGGGGTCAGTAGACACGTTTCACATACACATACACACAGCAGACATACACATACATATACATAAACACGAACACACGAAAAAACCCACACGCGCCGTGTGGCGCGCGCGCCAGCCAGCGGATCCTGACTGGTCCGGTCCAGGGGGCGGTGAGGTCTAGCCGGAAGCGGTAGGCTACTGCGCTGGTTAGTGTAAGAAAAATTCGCACCGCTAGATGGCGCCACGATAGGGGTGCTGCGCACGCCTTACGGCACTAAACCACCAAGCTCTACATGTGGGCGGTACGACTTGGGCGGGAGGGCGAAACAGAGAGCTGTTAGGTCTGCTAGTAGAGGATCTACAGGACGAGGAGGCACTAGCGATTGGCTGCGCAAAGACATCCTGTGGGCAGGAGCAGGAGCTATTGCGCGTTTTTGGAGCTACGCGAAGCAGAGGAACGAAAAAAAGAGGAAAGTTGGTTGGTTGGTTGGTTGGTTGGAATGTCTCCGTCGGTGAGGAGGCTGTAAAAGTGTATGTGGATGGGTGTGTGTGTGTGTGTGTGTGTGCGTTCGTGTGTGGGTTTTTTCTTTTTTTTTCTTTTCTTTGGGGTCTTTCCGTGTGGCGTCCAAATGCGGGCCAATCGGTAGGACTATCCGGTGAAAGCCATACCATCTAGTTTTTTTTCTTCTTCTTCTTCGTGAGAGCAATTGTGTTAGCCAATGTGGTAAAAAAAACGAAAAAATACAAAAAAAAAACTATTCTGTGTATCCTATCGCTGGGCTCCGGCACGTGGCTTTCCTGTGCCCCATACGTACGATGTGTTTCATTTCGTTTACGTTTACGCAATCGGACCTAGTAACCATTAGATAGTAAGTGCGGTGCGGCTGGGGCCCCTATAGGCTGAAGGGTAGCCGGCTGCATCCTGTCTACGATCTCCTGATTGTGCCCGATCAGGCGCCGAACACGTCCAGTGCATCGGGTCTCCTTGTTCATCACGTATGGGCGAACGTACTGCACAGTATGGCACACGCGAGATCATAGCCTAGCCTTTCAGCCTCACATCACATCTACGGTCAGTGGTAGGTAACCGTCATGCGAACCATTTGATACTACAACAGTTGATAGTAGAACGAACAAGAACAACGGGGTACCTCTCGAGAGCAGAGTAGAAGTAGAACAGCGGGAAACACATACAGAGGATTAACGCAAACAATTGGTACACGGGGGGTGGGTGGGGGGTGGTAACGAGTTGACGAAAGGCACAAAAATACACAAAAAGACGACTGAAGAGAGAAAGTGAGAAGAAAAACAAAACAAAACAAATTCAAAGAAAAAGAGAAAGAGAAAGAGAGAGAGAGAGAGAGAGAGAGAGAGAGAGAGAGAGAGAGAGAGAGAGAGA